>NW_021820896.1:0-143334 GCF_901001135.1 Rhinatrema bivittatum | reverse complement strand
GAGGTCCAGGGGGGTCAGGGAGCGATTTCCCGCCGCGAATCGTTTTCCGTACGGAAAATGGCGCCGGCAGGAGATCGACTGCAGGAGGTCGTTCAGCGAGGCGCCGGAACCCTCGCTGAACGACCTCCTGCAGTCGATCTCCTGCCGGCGCCATTTTCCGTACGGAAAACGATTCGCGGCGGGAAATCGCTCCCTGACCCCCGCTGGACCCCAGGAACTTTTGGCCAGCTTGGGGGGGCCTCCTGACCCCCCACAAGACTTGCCAAAAGTCCAGCAGGGGTCCGGAAGGACCTCCTGCCGTCCAATCGTGTTCGTCTATGGCCGCCGCCATTTTTCGGCGCCATTTTGGAAAATGGCGCCGGCTGAAGACAACAAGATTCAGTAGCAGGAGCCCGTTCCGGACCGCTGCCGTTCCGGACCGCCGCTGGACCCCCAGGTTATTTAAGTCATTTGGGGGGGGGTTCGGGAGGGTGGGGGATTTAATTTAAAGGGTCGGGGTGGGTTTTAGGGGGTTTTAGTGTGATGGCTCACGATTCTAACGATTTATAACGATAAATCGTTAGAATCTCTATTGTATTGTGTTCCATAACGGTTTAAGACGATATTAAAATTATCGGACGATAATTTTAATCGTCCTAAAACGATTCACATCCCTACTGCGCAACTCCATATCCGCGCATAAATATAAATCAGCGCATAGATCAAAATCTACGCGTATAAACCACAACTATTCACCTCATCAATTAAGGACAGAGTTGTAACGAAAATTATACTCTTCACACAGCCCTTCTTCGGAGGCTGAAGCCACAGATACTGATTCATCATCTGATGACTATCATAAGTACTCAGGTCACTCCCATTTAAAAAATTAAAAAAGAGGAGTGCTTCATGGGAGATAAGTCCTTGACTTCTAAATCATCTGTAAAGTGCCATCTACTGCCTACTCAAAAAGAGCAGTGGTACAAATTTCTTCCTCTAACACTTCTTCAGATTCGGAAGACTTAAGAAATACTTCACTCAATAAAATACAAAAAGATGGGAATGTTCCGGCTTCACCGCAAACAGCTATCCCACTACAACAAGACAATCGTACAGTAATGCCCTCTCATACAAGAGAAGCATTTTTTCAATTGTCTCAATCGTTAGCAGGATTTACGAGATGCTGCGATCATCATTCAAAATGACTAATATTGATGATGACAATGCTACGAAACATAAAGCACAGTCTCATGAAGATCAGTCGGCAGAACCACCGACATCTCCCATGTTAAACCAACCAGCCTCTCCAAATCAGGTACATGATACATCTTTTGATTCTCCTTCAATACAAACATCCCCATCATCATCGGTGGGATGTCTGTCGGATCCGCAGGATCAACTACAGGAGCCGTATTCCCCTCCTGAAGACCTTACATACCCAAAATTCCTAGAAAAAATGGGTACCATTCTACATCTAGAGGTCCAAAAAGAAACAGACCCTAGAGCAGAAACCCTTGGTCTGCTAAAGATTTTTGATACTCAAGTGGAACCAACATCTCTTCCACCACAAGGATCCTGCATTCAGTCTTACAAAAATCCTGGGAAGTGCCTTATACAATTGCAGCCGTTTCCAGGAAAACAGACATAAAATTTGTATGAAGAAAGCATCACTATACACTCTACCACAATTACCTCACGCATCAATTGTAGTAGAGTCGATGCAAAGGTTCAAGAAAACAAAGCTGCATTCACTTTCCCACCGGGGAAAGACAACAAATATTTAGATGAGTTTGGCAGGAAAATATTCCATAACTCGATGTTAACTGCACGAATTATGCAACATCAGTTCTACATGGTACAATATCTATATGAATGCATGCAAGCTATGAAAGGTATACATTCCTCGATGGCTGAACAGATACCTCAGCCTCTTCATGATATGGAAGAGTGTTCTCGACACCTCTTGAGGTCAATCTACGAAGCACATGAAACATCATCCAGGGCATCTGCAACAGCCATTGCAGCCCGAAGACTAGCATGGTTACGTTCAAGTTCAATACGTGACAACTTGCACGAGAAACTAAAACCTCCCATGTACAGGAGATAACCTGTTCGGAGAAAGATTTCAGGACGCAGTAAGTAAATTAAAAGAAGAAGCTCTAGCAGTACAATCTCTAACATCGAATCCTATTTACTCGACTACACGTCGTTATATGGGATCCACTCATAGGCAACCATATGCCAGAAGACCCTATAGATCTTATCAATCTTTTCGTACCCAGCCATACCCTTCCTACCAGCATCTGCTCCACAAAACAATACATCAAATCAACGAAGGGGTAAACCAGTAACCAGAGACAGCAGGCACAACAGCCAGCTACTGCAGCAAAAGCGACTTCGTCTTTTTAGTTACTCACCGCCACCACAACATCAAGCTCCTCCAGGCAGAATTCATGCTTGCCTGGAAGCCTGGGAAAGAATAACATCAGACCAATGGGTTTTGGAGATAGTATGTCAAGGTTACCAACTCCAATTTGTCACAAAACCCATCTTGCCTCATCTTTCCACACTCAAGACTCACAGTTCCCATCCACAACTGGGGGAGGAAATTGCTTTACTTCACAAACAACAAGCAATTCGACAAATCCACCCATACCCCAAATTAGCAGCATTTTATTCCCCGTACTTCCTTATACCAAAGAAGTCGGGGGGCCTTCGCCCCATACTAGACCTAAGGGAGTTGAACAAATTTCTCACCAAGGAGAAATTCAAAATGGTATCGTTGAAGTCAATTCTTCCTCTCATTCAAACCAACGATTGGATGTGCTCCATCGACCTGAAGGATGCTTACACACACATTCCAATCCATCCATCCTCGTGGCGTATGCTTTCTCTACAGGCATCAACACTACCAGTACAAAGTTCTTCCTTTGGACTATCGGCTGCACCAGAGTCTTCACCAAATGCATGATAGTGGTGGTGGCTCATCTCAGGAAACAAGGTATAACCATTTTTCCATATCTGGACGATTGGCTCATAATCGCCTCAACTCCAAACATCTTACTGGATCACCTCCATCGGGTGATACACTGTTTGCAAGAACTAGGGTTGGTGATCAATTTTCAGAAATACACCTACAACCAACACAACAGTTGCAGTTCATAGGCGCATGCCTGGATACTACGTGCAACAGAGCATACCTCCCCTCGACAGAATATCACATTTCCGTCAACTTCTACACACCTTGAAACATACTCAGAGGCCGTCAGCAAGACAAGTCTTGGTAATTCTGGGCCACATGGCAGGCGAACTTCATGGTTCCCAACACCAGGTTACACATGAGACGCCTACAATGGGGTCTAAAGCGCCAATGGAAACAGCATTCACAACCATTGACGCAGAGGGTATCGCTGACCGCAGCAGAAATGAAAAAAGATATAGCATGGTGGCTCCTAGACTCTACCCTGTCCAAAGGAGCATTGTTCACCCCCCATCTCACAATGCAGTCCTAACCACAGATGCGTCTCGCAAGGGATGGGGTGCACACCTCAGACTTACGAAACCCAAGGGTTATGGACACTCTCGGAACAGAATCTACAAATAAATCTATTGGAACTCAGAGCGATTCGCAATGCATTGCGAGTCTTTCAAGACCACCTGAAGGGACGCAGGGTCATGATCTACACAGACAACCAAGTAGCGATGTTTTACATCAACAAACAAGGAGGGTCCGGTTCATGGTCCCTCTGCAAGGAGACCCTGACAATCTTCGAACACGCTCACAAGAATTGCATACATCTGCAAGCAACTTACCTACCGGGAGTTGCAAACACAAGAGCGGACAGGCTAAGCCGCATCTTTCATACCCACGAATGGACACTCAATACAGAAATAGTCCAAGACTTATTTCTGCAGTGGGGGACACCTTTGATAGATCTCTTTGCAACAGAGGCAATGCTCAGGTTTCCAAATTCTGCTCGAAAACCAAGCCAATTCAGGATCGCTCAAGATGCCTTCCTCATTCCGTGAACGACAGGCCTTCTATATGCCTTTCCTCCCATACCTCTCATAACAAGAACAATTCAGAAGTGTATAGCGGAAAAGCTCAACTGATATTCATAGCCCTGGCCTGGCCAAGGCAACCATGGTACAGTTTCCTGCTTCAACTATCCATCAGAGATCCAATTCCATTACCGAATCAACAAGATCTTCTCTGCCAAGATCAAGGGACACTTCTACACCCGCTACACTCATCTCTACACTTGACAGCTTGGAGATTGAGAGGCTCCTTCTGACAGAACAAGGAGTTTCCACTCAGCGCAATTCATTTTGTTACAATCAAGGAAACTCTCAACCAGGAAAAATTATAGCTATAAATGGAAACGCTACTCTGCCTGGTGCACTTCCAACGGTGTACCACCATTGGACTGCTCCCCGGAATTGCTCATTGATTATCTTCATACACTATATGTCGCTGGTCTAGCAACATCATCCATCAGAGTTCACCTCAGCGCCATAGGCGCCTATCATAGACCAATCAATGACATTCCTATATCCAATCACCCATTACTGACTCGTTTCATAAAGGGTTTAACACACATTCGTCCTCCGGTATCCAAACCTCCAGTTCCATGGAACCTCAACATAGTTCTGGAACAGCTCATGCTTTATCCCTTTGAACCCATGGATTCGGCACACATTAAATACCTCACCTGGAAGGTGGTATTTCTGGTTGCAGTAACATCAGTACGAAGAGTGAGTGAGTTACAAGCTTTGGTCCATTATCCTCCATACTTGCAATTTCATCACCAGAAGGTAGTTCTACGAACTCACCCATCCTTTCTACCGAAGGTAGTTACCCCATTCCATCTCAATCAGACAATGGAATTACCAACTTTTTTCCCTAAACCTCATTCGAACGATAGGGAAAAACTACTGCACACACTGGATTGTAAGAGAGCTTTAACACACTACAAAGAAAGAACGAACTCGGACTCCTGTGTTTCTCAACTCTTTGTCTCCTTTGACCCAAAGCACCTGGATTACCAGTGGCTAACACACCATCTCCAGTTGGATAGCGCAGTGCATTAAATTCTGTTATGACAAACAGAATTTACATTTACAGTCTACTCCTAAAGCTCACCAAGTTAGAGCAGTAGCAACATCCTTAGCACACCTGAAGAGATGTGCAACCCATAGACATATGCAAGGCCAGCCACATGGTCATCACTGCATACCTTCACATCTCATACTGCCTGACCAGCAAGCAGCCACTGATGCGAAGATAGGGCAGGCAATACTTGCAATCTCTATCCTCCTGTCCACGGTGACTGCCACACTGTCAAAGATCACGTCCAAACCCATATATCATAAATGACGTGATCGGGAGCTTGGGACTCCCATGACAGCATGGCTAATTCAGCCCTTCTATCGACGGAAAAGCAGTTTGCTTACCGTAATACGATGTTTCCGTAGATAGCAGATGATTAGCCATGCTGACCCACCCTCCTCCTGCAGTCACCAAGTCTTTGACTACACTACAGCTTAATCACAGACTGAGGAGATTCCATTACTTTCCTGCGCGGGGAACACACGCGCAGCCGCAGAGAGCAAAGCTCTGTTCTCTGCTTGACAAGCTCCGCCTCCCGGGCCTGATTGACAGATCCCATGACAGCATGGCTAATTCATCCTGCTATCTACCGAAACATCGTTTACGGAAAGCAAACTTGCTTTTTTTTCCTTGTATCTGTATGGAAGAGAATTTTCATTTATATTGAAAAGCATAAATTAAAAATAAAAAAAAAATATTGAGGTTACATTGGCCACCCTCCAGTCTTCAGGTACAGTGGATGATTTTAATGAAAGTTGATTAATACTCTTCAGTTTGTCAATCTGGCCTACCACATCTTCCAGATTCACCATGATTTGGTTCACTTCATCTGAAACATTACCCTTGAAAACTGTCACCAGAATGGGTATTTCCCCAACATCTACTTCAATAAACATCGAAGCAAAGTTATAATTTAATCTTTCCGCGATGGCCTTATCTTCCCTAAGTGCCCTTTAACCACTCAATCATCTAAAGGTCCAAACAACTCCCTTGCAGGCTTTCTGCTTTCAGAATATATTTTAAAAAGATTTTATTGTGAGTTTTTGCCTCTATGGCCAACTTCTTTTCAAATTCTCTCTTAGCCTATCTTATCAATGTTTTACATTTCACTTGCCAATGCTTATGCTTTATCTTATTTTTTTTCTGATGGATCATTCTTCCAATTTTTGAATGAAGATCTTTTGGCTAAAATAGCCTCTTCCACCTCACTTTTTAGCTATGCTGACAATCGTTTGACCTTCCTTCCACCTTTCTTAATGCATGAAATATGTCTGGATTGTGCTTCTTGTTATGCCGCCCCGCCCACGTCTAGCCCGCTCATGGGCCTGCTCACCTCTCTGGCTCCTCTGCAGGTCCCAGGTTGGCCTCCCCAGTGGCAGCCGCAAGCTCTTCCAGGCCTCAGCATCCCACGGCGGCGGTCGCCGGGCCTTCCGTTGCACACCAGGACTCACGCCGGAGTTTCGGAATCTTCCATGGCATTGGCCACGCCCCTACACGATCGCCACGCGGACCGCCCGGTCTCTTGTAGGGCAAGGGGGGGTCCTAGCTCAGTGGTGCACCCTAATTTAAGGAACTACTTAAGGAAGTCGCTGCCTGCACTATCCTTGCCTTGGCAATCGGGTCGGCATTGTATTGTATGCTAGATTGTCTCTGCATTCTAAGTCTTGTTCCAGTCTTGTTCCAGTCTTGCTCCAGCCTTGTTCCAGGATCCTACTGTTCCAGCGTCCCTTCTTTCTGCGTCTGTCCGTCCATCCCCCAGGTACTACCCTCGGACTGTCTCTCTGGTACTGACCTCGGCCTGTTCCTTGACCATCTCTGTCTGCTGCCTGCCTTCTGACCTCTGTCTGCCTTGTGACCTCATCTGACCTCCGGAACCTGACCTCTGCCTCATTGACTACTCCTAAGAATGACCTCTGGATTCTGACCTCAGCCTGATTGACCATGCCTCCTGATTCTGGTTCTGTCCCTTGCCTTGTCACGCCTATGCTGTTCTGGTCTTCCTTGCTCCATCAGACCTACAACCTCAAGTCCCGACCACGCTCCCCTTCTGTCTGTGGGCATGCCTGTCTACTACCTCTTCAGGAGACCCTGCGAGGCCCACCTACGTCCAAGCGGCCCGGGTCCCTATGGGCTCTCCCGGGGGTCCTTGGGCTTCCAGTGGTGAAGCTCATCCTAGCCTCTGTCTCCTCCAGTGCTCCGCCCCCTGGGATAGGTGCTTCCTGGTCCCTACAAGGGAGCCATTCTCCACTGCTCCAGGACAAGTGTCCACTCCCGAGCGCAACAAGTTGCCAAGGCCATGGACTCGGTGGAGTCTCCCGCCTCCCAGGCCCTACCGGGTTTGGCCGCCACAGTCAAAGCTCATCATCAAGCTTTGGAATCGCTAGCCTCCTTCAGTGGAAGAGCTTCATTCTCAGCTGCGAGATACCACTCTGCCAATCCCATGGGCCTATCGGCCTCTATGCTGCCCAAAGCATCATTGGCACACCCTGCACCTCCTCGATACAATGGGGAACCATGCTCCTGACATGGCTTCCTCAAATCAGTGCTTCATGCATTTGCACTGCAACCCTCCTTGTTCCTGAAGGAAACCACTAAAGTAACCTTCATCCTCTCCCGCCTGGAAGGGAAGGCTCTGGCATGGGCCTCTCCCTTATGGGAATGCTCTGATCCCATACTTTCTAAGTTATCCGAGTTTGTTGCTCTCTTCAAGAAGACTTTCGAAGACCCAGGCCGCCAGGCTGTAGCCAGCCATAGTCTACTCCACCTCTGTCAAGGGTCGCGGACCCTCACTGAGTATACGGTGGAGTTTAGGGCCCTGGCTACTGATCTCAGGTGGCTAGAAGATTGTCTGCAAGCCATCTTCCTAGATGGACTCTCCAGCGCTCTCAAAGATGAACTCTCCGTCCGTGAGACTCCCACATCTCTAGAGGACCTGATTTCCCTCACTGGGAAGATCAATCATCGTCTCCGGCAAAGGCGCCTAGAAGTAAGGCCTCCAGCTCTCCTACACCATGTCCCATGCATGTCCTAAGTCCTCCTGCTAAGACTCCAGCACCACCGCCCTCTTTCGTGGTGGAACCTATGGAGGTGAACCATGGGCGACTGTCTCTGACCGAACATCTCTGGCGGAGGAAGGAGGGTCTTTGCCTTTACTGTGGCACTTCCGGACATACTCGAAAGTTCTGTCCGGTCCATCCAGAAAACTGCAATGCCTGAGCCCGGCGGGGTTCTGAACTTAGGTGCTACTGTCACCGGGCCCCCAACTCCTGCTTCCCATCTCTCTGGGCATCGAGGCCCATTCCTCACCACCACTGCTCTTGTTGATACCGGAGCAAGTGGAAGCTTTATCATGGATAACATTGTCAAGCTTCTGAACATTCCTCTTCAGCCATTAGATGTGAGTCTTCACATTGCCTCCATTCAATGAGAACCTCTTCCAGGGCTCATCACTCATCAGTGACTGTCCTTACCGTGGGCACTCTCCACGAGGAGGAGATGTTCTTCTATATGTTGAAACATTCTACACATCCTGTTATCCTGGGGTTGCCCTGGCTCCAGGTCCACATACCCCAGTTCGATTGGCAGTCCCTGCAGTTGGTGCAGTGGGGCTCCAAATGCCAGAAGATATGTCTACGTCCAGTATCTCCAGTTGTCCCTGTACTGAAGTCTATTACCCTCTCTGGGTTGCCTACGCAGTATGTAGACTTCGAAGGTGTCTTCTTGAAGCAGAAGGCGGATACCTTGCCTCCGTTATGCAAGTTCAATTGTCCCATAGAACTTCTGCTGGACACAATGCCTCCCAAGGGCAGAACTTATCCACTGTCTTATCCAGAAACCCTAGCCATGTCTGAGTATATTAAAGAGAACCTAGAAAAAGGGTTTCATTCATCCCTCTGATTCTCCTGCTGGCGCAGGATTTTTCTTCGTTAAGAAAAAGGACAGCAGGTTACACCCTTGTATTGACTACAGAGGGCTCAAAGTTATAACCCGCAAAGACCGATATCCCCTGCCCCTTATCAGTGAGCTGTTTGATCGCCTTCAAGGGGCACGCATCTTCACCAAGTTGGATCTGAGGAGTGCGTACAATCTGGTAGGGTACGCATACGACCTGAAGATATCTGGAAAAACCGCATTCAACATGAGGGATGTTCACTATGAATATGCCATGATACCCTTTGGGCTATGCAATGCCACAGCGGTCTTTCAATGTCTCATGAACGAGATACTCCGAGACCTCCTATACTCCTTTGTGGTCGTATATCTTGACGACATCCTGATCTTTTCCAAAGACCTTGAATCCCATCGAGAGCATGTTCGGATTCTCCTCCAACACGTAAGAGAAAACCATCTTTATGCCAAGTTAGAAAAGTGCCTCTTCGAGCAAAATCACTTACCCTTCCTAGGGCACATCATATCTGATCAAGGTTTCTCCATGAACCCAGATAAAGTTCAGGGGATCCAAGACTGGCCCTAGCCAGTAAGCCTATGAGCTTACAATGTTTCCTTGGCTTTACCAATTATTATTGAAGCTTCATTGCCAATTATTCTACCCTATCCGCTCCTCTCACTGCCATGACCAAGAAAGGGGCTAACACAAGTGTGGACTCCCAAAGCACAAGCCGCCTTTCAGACACTTAAGGAATCACTCTGCTCTGGTCCTTTTCTTCAGCATCCAGACCCAAGTCACCCATTCATCGTCGAAGTTGACACCTCTGCAATTGGAGCAGGAGCCGTCTTAAGCCAGTTTTCTCCCAAGGGTAAATTGATACCTTGCTCATTCTACTCACACAACTTCTCTCCTCAGAGCAATATTACACTGTTGGTGACCGAGAACTTCTTACCATCAAGGCACAACTCCAAGAGTGGTGCCCCTGGTTGGAAGGGGCGCAACACAAGTTTACCATTTTCACCAACCATAAGAATTTTGAGCACCTTAAAAAAGCTCAACTCTTGAATCCTCGACAAGCCCGATGGGTGCTTTTCTTTGAACGGTTCAACTTCGTTCTATGTTACCGCCCAGCTTCCAAGAACCTCTGTGCTGATGCACTACCCAGATCCTTTGAACCTGAAGATGTTTCTGACATTCCTAGATATATTATATAACCTGCCTGTGATTCCCTCACTGTGACCACTACAGTCCCAGCTGGGAAAACCATCGTTCCATGTAGATTACTTGAACAAGTTCTGAAATGGGCTCATGATTCCAAGTTGGCAGCATACACAGGTTGTGCCAGGAGCCTAGAGATGTTATGAAGGTTCTATTGGTGGCCAAACATGGTGCAAGACTTTCGTAACTACGTAGATTCAAGTCCCGTCTAGGCCCATTAGAAGCTACCTACCGGATAGTCCTACATTTCTACGGACTTCATTACAGATCTGCCTCTGACCCAGAACAATACCATATTCTGGGTCATCATCAACCGTTTTTCAAAGATGGGTTACTTTATTCCCTTGCTGGATCGTCCATCAGCCCCAGAATTAGCCAAGTTGTTTCTGAAGCACATTTCCATCTCCATGGACTCCCAAAGAAATTTGTACCTGACCGAGGACCACAGTTTGCTGCCAGGTACTGGCACTCCCCTATGTAAGAAGTTTAACATTGCCTTGAGTTTCATGTCGGCCTACCACCCACAGGCCAATGGTCAATCTGAAAGGTCCAATCAAACCTTAAAAACATTCCTCCGTTCCTACGTGAATGATCAGCAGGACAATTGGTCTGATCTACTACCCTGGGCTGAACTGTCACAAAATACCCACGTCGCTGCTGCCATCGATGTATCCCCATTCTCCGTGGCATTTGGACAACAACCTCGGCTGCCACTTCCAGTTCCTCTGACTGTTCCTTCTCCAGCTGTGCAATCCATGGCCCACACCATTCGTCAGGTGTGGAACCAAGTTAAAGAACGCCTTACCTAAGCTGCCGAACATTCCAAGCGACCGTCTGATGCCCATAGACGTCCCGCTCCACTCTTCCGTCCTGACCAGAAGGTGTGTCTGAGTGCCCGACACATAAGATTGAAACTTCCCTCACATCACTTGGCTCCCAAATACATTGGCCCATTTCCAGTGATTCGAAGAGTGGGAGCAGTATCGTATCGGCTCCAACTACCACGTGCCATGGGCATCCATAACACATTCCATGTTTCCTTGCTGAAGCCCTTGGTCCTCTCCTGGCCCTCTCCTCCACGGGTCTCTGCCGAACCCGACACATCTCTTCAGGTAAGAGAAGTCCTCGACGTCCCTCAGCGTCGAGGGAGATGGGAGTTCCTCCTAGCCTGGGAGGGTTATGGGCCGAGGAGAATTCATGGGAACTTTCCCACAACATCCTTGATAAGGAATTCCTGAAGACCTTCCATAGGACTTACCCTGACAAGCCACGGCCACGTAGAAGGAGGCCTAGAAGGGGGGGAAACTATTACGTGTCCCATCCGCGTCCAGCCCACGCATGGGCCTGCTCACCTCTCTGGCTCCTCTGCAGGTCCAGGATCGGCCTCCCCAGTGGCAGCTGCAAGCTCTTCCAGGCCTCGATGTCCTGGGGCGGCAGTTGCCGGGCCTTCCGTTGTGCACCAGGCCTCACGCCAGAGTTTGGCGTCTTCCATGGCATTGGCCACACCCCTATGCATGCGCACATGCGCAGAGCACCAGGTCTCTTGAAGGGGCAGGTCCTAGCTCTGCAGCGCACCCTGAAGGAACTACTTAAGGAAGTCGCTGCCTGCACTTCCTTGCCTTGGCAATCGGGTCGGCATTGTATTGTATGCTAGACTGTCTCTGCGTTCTAAGTCTTGTTCCAGGATCCTACTGTTCCAGCGTCACTCTGTTCCTGCATCTGTCCGTCCGTCCCCCAGGTAGTACCCTCGGACTGTGTCTCTGTTACTGACCTCGGCCTGTTCCTTGACCTCTCTGTCTGCTGCCTGCCTCTTGACCTCTGTCTGCCTTGTGACCTCATCTGATCTCCAGAACCTGAGCTCTGCCTCGTTGACTACTCCTCGGACCGACCCCCGGATTCTGACTCAGTCTGATTGACTACGCCTCCTGATTCTGGCTCTGTCCCTTGCCTTGTCATCATCTACGCTGTTCTGGTCTTACTTGCTCCATCAGACCTACAGCCTCAAGACTGACTGTGTTCCCTTATTGTCTGTGGGCACGCCTGTCGACTACCTCTCCAGGAGACCATGCAAGGCCCACCTAAGTCCAAGCAGCCTGGGTCTCTACGGGTTCCTCCCAGGGGGACCTCGGGCTTCCAGTGGTGAAGCTCATCCTAGCCGCTGTCTCCTCCAGTGCTCTGCCCCCTGGGGGCAGTTGCTTTCTGGTCCCTACCAGCGAGCCTTTCTCCACTGCTCCACCTCCAAGTGCAAAACTTCTGGGATGGTATTTTTTAACAATGCCCATGCCTGTTGCATACTTTTTACCTTTCTAGTTACACTTTCCAGTTTGTTTGTTTTTTTAACTATTTTTCTCATTTTATCAACGTTTCCCATTTGAAATCTTAGTGCTAGAGTCATGGATTTACTTACTGCCCCCCTTCCAGTCATTAATTCAAATTTGATCATATTTTGCTCACTATTGCCAAGCGGCTCCACCACCGTTTCCACTCTCACAAAATACTGTGCTCCGCTGAGAACTAGATCTCCATAAAACTGTCATTTATTCTATCCAGGAAATTTATCTCTCTAGCATGTCCTTGATGTTTCACTTACCCATTCAATATTGGGGTAATTAAAATCTCCCATTATTACTGCACTACCAATTTGGTTAGCGTCCCTAATTTCTCATAGCATTTCTACGTCCTTCTCTAAATTTATCCAACTAGCTTTTGTAGCCCAACACCTGCTGAATATAGACTTCTAAATCACATTTTAAGGATAATTTTCAACAGTATGCATAACATAACACATACATTTAAAATTGTGCTTGAATTTTACAGACTGTGCAGTGGGAGACACACAATTTATAAAATACCGTGTATCTCCACTCGGAAATACCCACATAATGTAAACCGTTGCGATGGTATTTAACTTAGCAACGGTATAGAAAAGTTTTAAAATAAATAAATAATGTGTCAATACGCGCATAAGTTTGAAATGGAGTGGTGAGCATATTTTTGCAAATATTTTATAAAATTACATATATTTTACACATTAAATAATTGTAACATGTATGCATAATAACCCTCGTTTTATGCATGAAACCAGATATTTTATAAAATTGGCTGAAGTATGCATATATGTTGCTTATGAAAATACTTACTTGTGTGTGAACATCCAAATACCAGTTCATGAGACCTTCACCAGTTTCACCCACAGCCTTCACCATTTCACTTATACCCTCCACCAATTACTTTAGATCCCTCCACCCAAAAACCGCAGATAAGAGGTCAGATTTAATATCTATGACTTAATTAGCAGATGTAAAAGCATGCATATGCTTGATAATGTATATGCATTTATATAATTTGTAAATGTGTGCATACTTCCATATCTCATGCTGGAACACCCTTGAAACATCCTTTTATTATATGTCGGAGCTCTACTGATTGAGCCCAGAACCCATCATCAACACCAGCAGCAGGAAAAGCTGCATGTAGGGGCGCTCCCTCCCCAAACAGATGAGGGAAGGGAAGGAGAACACTAGCACCAGTCAGTCAGCACCTGCCACTGACTGCCCCTTGACCCACCCGCCATTACAGCTGAGGAAACATGAGCCTGGCCACCACGCCGAAGGGAGACAATGGCCAGCGCTTCACCAACCGAGTCCGGACCCCATCAGTGAGGCCAGTGGTGGGAAAAGCTGAAGGAAGGGGCACTCCCTCCCCCAAAAGGTGAGGGAAGGGAAGAAGGATGCCAGCGCCAGCCGGTTGGCACCCACCCCTCATTGACCCCTGGCCCATCCACCACCACTGCCAAGGAAACGAGCCTGGCCACCACGCCGAAGGTGCTAGCACTGACGGGCATGTGACAAAGGAGCTGCCCGTTTATGCACCTCTTTGTGTACATGTGAAGTGCAACCTGCAGTTGCTCTTCCCTTCTACTCTTCTGCCCAGACCGTACAAGGAAAATGTATCAGGAACACCTCATAACAAGATTAAGCAAGGTCCATGAAAAGAATCCTTAGGAGGTGCACAAAAATCAAACAAACTCTAACCTTGTTCACGCACGAGAAACAACAACTCCTTAGCAGCTTACTCCTATCTAATATTCTTACTGCTTCTTCTAAAAACTTCCACTATAAATGATCTACTTGAAGAATTAAAACCGGCCATCTTCTGTATCATCAAATCCCTGACTGAACAATAATGATAACATTCTCTTAAATCAATTTGAACATTCCAATTATGATATCTTTCACTTCCCCAGGCCTAATTATTTATTTATTTAGGATTTTTATATACCGACATTCTCAATACAAATATCAAATCAGGTCGGTTTACATAGAACAAAACTGTTGCGGTTGAGGTGTTACATTAAACAGAGTTTCTGAACATAAGAACATAATTATTAAATATTAAATATTAAATAGACAACAATAACTCGTCAAAATAACATGAATAAATGTAGGGAATAGTTAAAAAAAGGGTAGGCTAAATAGGGATATACAGGTAAAAGTTAGTAAAAGCTCAAACTTACTCCTTACAATTAGATGTTAACCCTCCTTATGACGTGGCAATTCTTAAATCGCCACAATTAAACACCAGTATGGTGTATTGTCCCCCTGGAATACTTCAAAAAATACTGTTCATCTCTTATTGAAGCATTCACCAAAGCATTCCCTTCACCCAAATCCACTCTCATAGTAAGTGAATTTAATATTCATGTCGACAGAACAACCAAATTCTCTGCATGTGAAACCTTGCTAGGAACTATGGAAGCAATGGGATGGGCACAATTTGTAGCTGAACCCACACATAAAACTGGACATACCTTAAATCTTATATCTGACAACCACAACAACTGCATGATAAATATATCTCACATGATTCTGCCTTGGTCGAATTACCAATTCCTAAAAGCTGACATAACCATCCTCAACACATCAATACAAAAGCCAAACATCAAACAAACATTCACCTTCAGAAAAAACATAAAGCCAGATTTACTCACTGACAGTATAAAAGATAAACTAATCAATCTTGTTCACCCACGAGAAACACTTACATCATTTGACACATGGAAACACTTGCATCATTTGAAGCATGGAATATCATAGTTAAGGAAATAGCAGACAACCTTAGCCCAATCCAAACAAAATCAATCCAACCCTATCAATGTTTCTTGAAACAAAAGAAACCTTGGTACAATGAAGAACTACGACTCACAAAACAATTATTGAGAACATCTGAGAAACTGGCCAAAAAGCCAAACATCAGAATCACTTGGAAAATATAGATCACTTCTTTCTCAATACCGGGCTCTTATCAACAAAGCGAGGAAAGAACACTATGTTAAAGAGATTCATGGAATGATATTTAACTCTAAATTACTCTTTTATGTCATTAAACACCTAATCAAGGATCCATCGCCCTTTATCTCTAGCAATAACTGCTTCTCTAAGAATGCCTGCCATGACTATACCAATCATTTGTCATAAAAAATAACCAGATTAAAAAATCAATTCTCTGCTTACCCAATGACTAGAGAACAAGAAGAAAATCATGAAACAGCTAAATGGACCACTTTTAACAAAACATCTAAATAACAAATCAAGCAAATAATTTATAAATTAATATCTGCAAATCACTCTCTTGACCCCATTCCAGCAAACTCCTTAAAACTAATACAAAGCACGATCACTCCTACAATCACATCCCTAATCATTCATTCTCTCATGGAAGGTCTTGTCCCAGACAGAGCAAAACAAGCAGTGATAAAACCTATCCTAAAAAACAAAACCAGCAGTATTGACAATTGGAAAATTATCGACCTATATCCAACCTGCCCTTTCCATCCAAAATTCTTGAAAAAGCTGAATTATAACAATTTGAAGACTATCTAGTTGACCACCACATTTTACATCCAAACCAATTCAGATTCAGAAAAAGTTGCTCTACCAAGACTTTACTTGTATCCTTAATGGATCCCATATTACAGGGATTTAACAATGATGGATCTTAATTCCTGGTGCT
Organism: Rhinatrema bivittatum; assembly: GCF_901001135.1. Classification (NCBI taxonomy): domain Eukaryota; kingdom Metazoa; phylum Chordata; class Amphibia; order Gymnophiona; family Rhinatrematidae; genus Rhinatrema; species Rhinatrema bivittatum. The sequence goes on along the minus strand of NW_021820896.1, from coordinate 127,126 downwards.
AATTGACCTCACGGCAGCCTTCGACACTGTTGACCATACTCTTCTAAGTCATCAGCTAAGAAAAATCAAAATTGACAGTGATGTAATGAAGTGGTTCACCTCCTTCCTATCACAAAAGCCAAGCCAAACTGGGCAACCACATGTCTGACACCTTCCCAATCGATGCTGGTGACCCCAGGGTTCAGCACTATCCGCAACTCTATTCAACATCTACATGCTTCCACTCTGTAAATTACTATCTGACCTAGGAATCGTCTTCTATGATATGATACGATATGGTACCAATGACATTCAGTTCTACATATCATGCACCATCTCTGTTGAGAATACAGTATGGACATTGGCATCACATGTGAAGGCTATTCAACATGAACTAACCAATCTCAAACTATCTCTAAACCCTAAAAAAAACTGAAATCATTCTGTTAAGAAGAAATCACCCAATAATGTCTCCTTAGACACTTGACCTGGGTAACTTCAATATTACACCTTCAGACCAAGTGAGGGACTTAGAAATACATATTGATGAGAACCTAACAATGGGAAAAATGTAAATAAATTAATCAAATCAGGCTATGCTAAACTGTGGGAGGTCAAGCGTTCGGTGCAAGGACTCGCTGGAGCTTCACCCCTGGAAGCCCGCGGTCCCCCCGGGAGGATCCCTTAGGGAGCCAGGCCGCTGGGACTTAGGTGGGCCCTTGGAGACGATGGTCAAGGAGAAGTCCAAGGTCCAGTGCCAGAGGGTCATCGCTTACCAGTCCGAGGTCACACACCGAGGGATCACCACTTGCCAGTCCGAAGTCACACACCAGAGAATCACCACTTGCCAGTCCGAAGTCAAACACCAGGAATCACCGCTAGCCGATCCGAAGTCACACACCAGGAACACCAAGACGAGACAGGAACAAGGATTCAAGACATAAGAACTCACCGAAGCAAGCAGACCTGACCAACCACGGAAGTTGCCAAGTCAAGGAATGAGCAGAGGAAGCCTCCTTTTATACTTTCTCTGCTCTGGATCATTGGAAGCAGCTGTAGGTAATTAAAGGGCTTAGGTCTCTTTAATTCTAGTGAGGAGGTGCGGCCTTGCGCCTAAGATGGCAGAGGCCATCTTGGATTCCGGCCGCGGGGGATAAGCTGTAGCTGCCACGCAGGGGGAGCAGGAACGGCTCCCAGCCATGCGGACACCCCAGGGGCCCACGCGGGAAACAGTGGCACCGGACCGGGGCTCCTCACCCGGAAAATCAAATAGGTCTTACATAAATCAGGATTTACGCATGTAAGTCTGTGTTTTTTAAAACATTCATGCATCAAGGATATAACCAGTTTACCAATTAGTCCTCCAGCTTTCCCAGTACTTTCCAATTTATCGTGTTGTGTTGCGCGCCCGCGGACGGCCGCCGCGGTCAGGTAGGGGGGCGCGCCCGCGGACGGCCGCGGGTGTGCAACACAACACGATAAATTGGAAAATACTGGGAAAGCTGGAGGATTAATTGGTAAACTGGTAATATCCTTGATGCATGAATGTTTTAAAAAACACAGACTTACATGCATAAATCCTGATTTATGTAATTCCTATTTGATTTTCATGCATAAAATATACACATACATTTTTTAAATAAATAGGAAAAGTATACGTGTTCAATGCATTGATATACGCTTTCAATGAATTGCTTGTATTCATGTGTAAGCCTATTTATGTGTTTATATTGCTGGGTAGATAGACACATATATTATAAAATGCATTTATATTACATGCGCTGGTTATAAAATACTAACATAGATCTGCTTGAGGCTGTATACATGCGTATATATTGTCACGTGCATTTATAGAAAGTTAATCTCTAAGGTAGTTTCCTTGGTAGTAAAATATTACAGGGAAAAATAATGTGGCTTAGCAGAGCCTTCATATACCAAGTGATGATGGCCATTGTATAATGGGTCAAATGGCCTGAATAAACAACTTTTTCAATATTTCCAGCTTCCCAGGGTCTAATGAAACACCCTATCCACTGCTGCCTTTGGAGACAGCTAAAGCTTAAAACAATGTTCTCAAATTTGGGGTGCAGGAGCAAGCCACTCCTCAAACCCTTTCCCTTTTTTAAAATCCATCCTTGGATTTCAGTCGTCCCCCCCCCCCCCCCGCCCCCCCATTCAAGCTCACTCCCTAACCTCCTGTACGTCCCCAGTATCTTAGTGATGCATTCCTAGTGGTCCAGTGTTGGCCTAGAGCACCCCCTAGGGCTTCAGATCCAGTGCTGCCATGTTTAAAATGGTGCTGGTTGTCTAGGGCCAAGCTTTGTCCCATCAGGTGATGTCCCATGACCCTGGCTGGCTGAAATCATTTCAAAAAATGTCAGATCTGTGCCTGGTGCCCTAGCGGCCTGTAATGATTGTTCAGGAAATCATTCAAGACTAGGCACTGTGGCTCGTTGGGATTGGCCATCAGAGGAACTGACCTAGTATAGCCCTGTGGAATTATTTTCTTTTCTTTAACAAAATGTGCAAACGTTTGTGAAACTCTTGAGGCTAAAACTTCTTTGTCACTTGTCTTCAAGATATTGCAGCAAGATGCGCATTTAAAGATTCTACTGTTGTGTAAGTTCTGTATAACATTTTAGTTTATAAATAGAATTAACAAGCCAAAGTTTTTTAAAAGACACGGAAAGTACTTATCTTCTGTTGAAGATTATTCTCTCCAACCTCTGACACAGCTATCTTTTGGCATTCCAAAGCCATATACTCCCAAGTTTTCTGTTGTTCACCTGCTACTCATCTTTTTTCTGTGGGAAACAAAGATACATACTCTTAAATAGCACTCACATGACCACTTTTCTTCAATAAACAATTAACTATGCATACTTCATAAAATAAAATATGCACCATTCATAAAGGAGGAAGTTTTTGAATTTTAAGTAGTAGAAACCTTTACTTGCAAGCAATCAATAAAAATAAAAAGAATGACCATGTTGATTTCTGCATGATTTTGTCTTTATTTCTGTACGAGAGGATTCTTATGATTTTTGAAAATTCATAAAAATAAAATAAACAAATAAAAAGAATGACACTATCAAATTCCCCCATGTGACCAGGGCTGGTGCAAGGGTATTAGGTGCCCTAGGTGAACCTTCTGCCTTGAACCCACCCCCTCCAGTCCCATCCTGGCCCTGGTCCTGGCCCTGGACCCGACCCCGATTTCATTCGCTGAGATGCTGCTCAACCGCAAGCAGGATGGGCACTTCTTACAGCCAGTGCGTCTCCACTCCTCTCTGCCGTGAGTGAGATAGACTCTGATCGCAGCCTCAGATGGCTGCTTTTCAGTACACCCTAATAGTTGACACCTTAGGTGACCACCTAGTTCTCCTATCAGGACGCACTGACCCTGCATGTGACACATACCTGACCAATGGACCACCAGGGACTTTTAGCAAGTCTTGGGGGGGTCAGGAGGGTGGGGGGTTATAGTTAATTCAATTTAAAGGGTTGGGATGGGGGTTTTTTTTTGGGAAACATACATATGTAACTAGATGGCGCCAGCCGTCCATTGCTCCTACCATGTGACAGGGGCCGACCAATGGCACCGGTAGCCCCTGTGACATAGTAAGGGCAAAGGATATTGGCGCCATTTTGAATACTGGCAGCTGACAGCCCGAGTGCAGAAGATCACTCTAGCACCCCCGCTGGACCACCAGGGACTTTTGGCAAGTCTTGGGGGGTCAGGAGGGTGGGGGTTTATTTGTTAGTGATACGTTGTATTTGTGGTGGATCACCATACATTTCGTGACCCCCACGAATACAACGAATATGGCATATATGTTGCGGATTGCCAATACATTGCAAACGAATGCACACCCTTATTGGAAACCAACCGCGGCATCCACTTGGCTAGACCTACAGACGCTGCCTGTCTCTCCCGGAGGACCTCCCTGAACTGTTGCCTCCCTGAGATCTCCGGAGCTTCCGGTTCAGGTCTAGCTCATCCACTCTGCATCAGCCGCACACCCTTGCTCATGGTGGGTACACCTCTCTGCTACCACTCTGGGAGACCACCGGAGGCCCACTTAAGTCCAGGTGGTCCAAGTACCCAAGAGCTCAACCTGCGGAAATCCTGGACTGTTATTGTTGAAGCTCCAGCTAGCCTCTGTCTCCTTGTGTGCTCCGCCTCCTGGTGGCAGTTGCTCTGTGGGTCCGACCAGAGGGCTGTACCAATCCTGCACCAGGTCAATGGTCCACCTCCAGCGCAACACATATGTTATAAAATGGCCGCGTCTCTGGCTGTGAGCCGGCATACGCTCATACATGTGCGCCCTCGAATCGGTATTATAATTACCATCTTAGTCTCTAACAGATCTGAACTATTATTCCTAAACTTTATCTGCTGTTCATGCTCAGAAAAAAAAAAGATGAGAACCATTTCTAGCAACTCCCAAATTCTCTAGTCTGGCCAACAATATTGTACAGTGTACAAAGTCAAAAGCTGAAGAAAGATCAAGAAAAATAACACCTACAGCTGTACCAGAGGCAATAGTTTTTGACAATCATTAGCTGAAACCAATCTGGTTTCTGTACTATAATTCTCATGAAAAACCACATTGGTTATCGTGTAAAATCTTATGTTCTTGCACATGCAGCATTGTAGAAGATTTGTGCAAATAAAATCTGTTCATTTTGAGACTGAAGAGGTTTCTTTGAATACAAGTGCAGTATTTAAGAATGTAAGTGAATTATTTGTTTTATGAGCTTTAGATTCCGCAAAAGCTCAGAGGAATTTTTTTTCCAAAGCTTCATGCTTCTTAGCTTATTCTTCTCTCCAGAGTCAGCAATATCATTTTTTGACAGTATTCATGCCTTTTTAAACAGTATATCTAGTTAGCTGTATTCCCCAACCTCCTAAACATCTTGGCTAAGTCTTAATAGTGCATACATCACTATCTGGTGTCTTCTTAAGCCCATGTGTGTTAGGAAAATATGTAAGATACAAATATTCTCATTAAAATAGTTATAATTGAGGGTCATTGAACAGTAACAAATTTAATTTCCACCCTCTCTATAATTGATTAGAAATAGTCTGCCAACCTAGTATAATGTGACAGTATGTGGCTTTTGATTATAGTAGTGCCTGTTTTTATACTGTGGGATTCATTCACATGAAAACATTTTGGCCTCCGGAGGTTGATTAATGAGAAACATAATCTAAATATGTTTTCCTTACATATACATTTTTAGTCTCTCTCTTTCTAATTCAGGCCTGGATTTATCAAAATGCACTAAATATCACATGTGATAGGAAAAGCCTCCTCCTACTGAGAGAGAGAGAGAGAGAGAGAGGGAGAGAGAGAGACTAGCCATAATGCCCTCATACTAGGTAGGTATTTATACCTCTAAATGAGGCCTACCTAGCCACTCGAGGTGAGGTTTAGGTATTAGTGTAGTCCATCAAGCTAGGTTGAGAGAACATTGCACAAATCTCATCTTTGGGTGAGTTTCCTCACTCCGAAGGTCATCAAATCTTCACAAGAGAACACTGGTCTGTTCGTACGTCTCACTTTGAATGTCAAAGTGGCCCCTAACCCCTACACTAATACCTAAACCACACCTCGAGTTACTAGGTGGGCCTCCCATAGAGATATAAATACCTATGTAGTGGGAGGGCATTATGGCTAGGTTCTCTCTCTCTCTCTCTCTCTTTCTCTTTCTCTTTTTTACATAAATGAACAAAAGGTGTATGAGTGGATTTTAAAAGCCAGCTAGATACATGCATATTTGCCACTACACAAACAAATGGAAAGGTTTGGGGCTTGGGCATGTTCTGGGCAGTGCAAAGGCCTTCCAGGATTGTAACCTGAAATTTCCATATAAATAATTTCACTATTTGATGAGCACTGGGGTACCCTGCTGCACAACTTTAGTTTTGCTATGAATGATGTATAAGTTGTAAAACAAAACAAAAAAAATCTAGGCAGATTAGCAGGGCTTTAAAGGTATGGGAAATGGGAGGTTATTAAATTAGGGGGTTTTGGAAGTCCTATCCCTTACCTGTGTGAACTGGGAAAAAGGCCAATGGCATTGGCATGCATGGCTTTTAAAATTGCACCACGTATTTGGTAGAAGTGGCATTTGACTGCATAGGCATGCACACACTTAAAATTGAACACATATGTGCATGTGGTCAGGCTAATTTATAACATGCGCACATATATGTGCCTACGCTATAAAATGGCCATGTCCTTGGGCGTGAGCTGACGAATACATGAATGCTCATTCGCCGCTTTAAAAGTTGCCGCCCCAGGTCTTATTCAATAAAGAGGTTTTCCATAGGCACAGAATTTAAAAACATCATTTTGATTAAAATTGTATTTATTTTCAGTACTGTAGGGAGATAATCACAGAGGGGTGATTTTTAAGGGCTGCTCACATTAAAAGGCCCATATATGCAAGTATCTGGGCTGAGCGCAAGCAACTCGTATTTTAAAGGGTTTAATTATCAGATGAATTTTCAAAGGAGTTACATGTGTAAATGTAACATATTATCGTAGCAATTTTCAAAAGCCATTTACGTATGTAAAGTGCACTTACAGGGTAAATCTATGGACAATTCATTGGTATATATCGTAGCAATTTTCAAAAACCCATTTACACAGGTAAACTACATTTACATATATAAATGCTTTTGAAAATCAAGCCCTTTGTGTGCATATGCAAGCAACCAGATGCATGGGAAAAGGGGCAGAGTCAGGTGCGCTCCAGGACAGAGCCAACATCTATGCACAAGACTTTGCATTTTAAGTCTGGTGGTTGTAGCGCCTGGCGAGCTGTTAACCGCACATGTTTCCTTCTGCTCTTGATGAGTGTAAGCCTACAGAAATCTCTTTTAGGCCCAAAACGACTGGGTAAGGGGTCTGGGTAAACTGGGGGGGAGTGCAGGCTGAAGAACCGGAGGGTCTGGATGACTTCGATAAACTGGGCAAACTGGTGGTCTAATTGTTAAAACTGGGAATGTCCTTCACACGAGCAGGTTTCAAAATCCGCTTATGTGCGCGCGTTAAAGCCTACAAAGTCCTAAGGAAGATATGAAACCTATGTTTGCTCATATAAATGCTTAAAATTAAGAGCACACATACACATGCTTGGTGTATTTTAAAGCATACACGCACAATTGTGCTCTCGCACTCAGTTTAAAATTGCCGTCATGTTTATCAGCAGCATATTAGCAAACATGACACTCCCATGCTGTTCCTAACACTATGTACCACTATTACATAGTCATATGTTTTTCATACAGCCCACTGCACACATATCCGCCCTTCCCTCACATTATGTACACAATAGAGATGTGAATCGTTTTCCATATCGTCTTAACGATAGAAATCATGTGGCAGGGCAAGAAAATCGTGTTAGGCACGATTTTTTAGATAAAAAATCGTTAAAAATCGTTTTTTCCGATTAGTGCGCACTAACTCGAGTTAGTGCGCACTAACGGGAGTTAGTGCGCACTAACTGAAAATGATACAATTTGACACTTTTCAGGTCAGTTAAGGTCAGTTTAGGAATGAATATGTATTCCTATTGGCTGCCCTCTTATTTATTCATGTTACCAAGCTTCCCACTGACAGTATATGGGGGATGGGAAATGGAAACAGTTGGTAGCTTGACAAAACAAGTAATGTGATCAGTCAATGTGACTAGAACTTGTGCCCTAACCCTGGCACCAGGGGTGTTGTGATCTTCCAGCACACAGTGCCCTATCCCCATTAATACCAGGAGTGTTGTGATCTTCCTGCACACAGTGCCCTATCCCTATTAATACCAGGAGTGTTGTGATCTTCCTGCACACAGTGCCCTAACCCTGGCACCAGGGGTGTTGTGATCTTCCTGCACACAGTGCCCTATCCCTATTAATACCAGGAGTGTTGTGATCTTCCTGCACACAGTGCCCAAACCCTGGCACCAGGGGTGTTGTGATCTTCCTGCACACAGTGCCCTATCCCTATTAATACCAGGAGTGTTGTGATCTTCCTGCACACAGTGCCCTATCCCTATTAATACCAGGAGTGTTGTGATCTTCCTGCACACAGTGCCCTAACCCTGGCACCAGGGGTGTTGTGATCTTCCTGCACACAGTGCCCTATCCCTATTAATACCAGGAGTGTTGTGATCTTCCTGCACACAGTGCCCTAACCCTGACACCAGGGGTGTTGTGATCTTCCTGCACACAGTGCCCTATCCCTGGCACCAGGGGTGTTGTGATCTTCATGTACACAGTGCCCTATCCCTATTAATACCAGGAGTGTTGTGATCTTCCTGCACACAGTGCCCTATCCCTAATACCAGGGGTGTTGTGATCTTCCTGCACATAGTGCCCTATTCCTGATACCGGGGGTGTTGGGATCTTCTTGCACACATCCCGGTATCAGGGATAGGGCACTGCATGCAGGAAGATCACAACACTCCTGGTATCAGGAATAGGGCACTGTGTGCAGGAAGATCACAACACCCCTGGTATTAGGGATAGGGCGCTGCGTGCAGGAAGATCACAACACTCCTGGTATTAATAGGGATAGGGCACTGCATGCAGGAAGATCACAACACCCCTGGTATCAGGGATAGGGCACTGTGTGCAGGAAGATCACAATACCCCGGAGGAGTGAGGGTCAGGCAGCTCCCCCCTGTCTGTGAAGCCAGCCTCTCACTAGTAATGCAGGGAGGGAGCTGTCTCAGACTTCACCATCCTCCCCCCCCCCTCACCCACACACCATTTACTAGCTGGGACATGGGGGGAGTCAGGAGTGAGGGTCAGGCAGCTCTCCCCTGTCTGTGAAGCCAGCCTCTCACTAGTAATGCAGGGAGGGAGCTGTCTCAGACTTCACCATCCTCCCCCCCCCCTCACCCACACACCATTCACTAGCTGGGACATGGGGGAAGTCAGGAGTGAGGGTCAGGCAGCTCCCCCCTGTCTGTGAAACCAGCCTCTCACTAGTAATGCAGGGAGGGAGCTGTCTCAGACTTCACCATCCTCCCCCCCCCCCCTCACCCACACAACATTCACTAGCTGGGACATGGGGGAAGTCAGGAGTGAGGGTCAGGCAGCTCCCCCCTGTCTGTGAAGCCAGCCTCTCACTAGTAATGCAGGGAGGGAGCTGTCTCAGACTTCACCATCCTCCCCCCCCCTCACCCACACACCATTCACTAGCTGGGACATGGGGGAAGTCAGGAGTGAGGGTCAGGCAGCTCCCCCCTGTCTGTGAAGCCAGCCTCTCACTAGTAATGCAGGGAGGGAGCTGTCTCAGCCTTCACCATCCTCCCCCCCCCCCTCACCCACACACCATTCACTAGCTGGGACATGGGGGAAGTCAGGAGTGAGGGTCAGGCAGCTCCCCCCTGTCTGTGAAGCCAGCCTCTCACTAGTAATGCAGGGAGGGAGCTGTCTCAGACTTCACCATCCTCCCTCCCCTCACCCACACACCATTCACTAGCTGGGACATGGGGGAAGTCAGGAGTGAGGGTCAGGCAGCTCCCCCCTGTCTGTGAAGCCAGCCTCTCACTAGTAATGCAGGGAGGGAGCTGTCTCAGACTTCACCATCCTCCCCCCCCCCCCCTCACCCACACACCATTCACTAGCTGGGACATGGGGGAAGTCAGGAGTGAGGGTCAGGCAGCTCCCCCCTGTCTGTGAAGCCAGCCTCTCACTAGTAATGCAGGGAGGGAGCTGTCTCAGACTGGTATCAGGGATAGGGCACTGTGTGCAGGAAGATCACAATACCCCTGGTATCAGGAATAGGGCACAGGTTCTAGTCATATTGACTGATCACATTACTTTATTTGTCAACTACCAACAGTTTTCATTTCCCATCCCCCCAACCATCACCTCAGTTGGAACCTTGGTAACATCAATAGATAAGAGGGCAGCCAGCCAATAGGAATACATATTCATTCCTAACTGAACTTTACTGACCTGGATAGTGTCAATAATTTGTATCATTTTCTGTTAGTGTTCCTGAGTTTCCATTTCCATTTCCCATCCCCCCAACCATCACCTCAGTGGGAACCTGGTTAACATCAATAGATAAGAGGGCAGCCAGCCAATAGGAACACATATTCATTCCTAACTGACCTTTACTGACCTGGAAAGTGTCAATTTGTATCATTTTCAATTAGTGCGCACTAACTCGAGTTAGTGCGCACTAACTCCCGTTAGTGCGCACTAACACGATTTAACGATTTTTAACGATAAATCGTTAAAATTTCTATTGTATAGTGTTCTATAACGATTTAATACGATATTAAAATTATCGGACAATAATTTTAATCATTAAAAAACGATTCACATCCCTAGTACACAATACCTCCACTCACAAATCTGCAACACAAAGCATTTTATACAGGGACTGAAACCACCTGAGAGAAATACAAAATGATATCACCAGAATTTGCAGAGCAGAAAATATGTTTTGAAAGTTGTGCCCTGACAATGCTTTCTGCAAGGTTGAAGAAAATGAGAAGCCTGAGGGAGGTGGCTTTGTACGTAGGCTCCAATGCTTTCCTTGGGTGTGGCTGTGCCAGTGAGCCTCCTGTTTTCGCTCACAATAGTCTGAGTCGGAAGCTGCAGTTTCCTCTGCACAATACAAGATCTAAAATATTTTGGTTTGATAGAGTGCATGGTTAGTAGTTCCTTTTATAGGGTGAGTCCAGTGTCTGCACATTCAGACGTGTCCATACTTTTTTAACTGCATGGTCAGTACTTCTATTATATCTGAGCAGGCTGGGGGTTTAAAATGAGAGACAAGAAGTATTTCCATGAAATAGCTTACTTATCTGTGGGATGTGAGGATGTTCTTATTAGATGGGAAATTTATCTCAAAATTCCTCCCTCAGATTTCTCCTGCCTCCCTTCCTTTCCCATCTCCTCTCCACCCCCCCCCCCCCCCCCCCCAACAACACATATACATACATACATACATATTCACACTCTTTGTTCTGTATTTTCAGTTGTCAGGCTATGCTATGCTGAGAGTGGTAGATAATCTAAAGTTTTGTTTGTGAATGAATCGGTCACCTTGAAGTGTAATGACACTCATGTTAGGGTTCTTCATTTTCAGTTTAAACCAATTTTCAACCATAAATTCCCAGATTTATTTCAAAAGAGATAATTAGTTTAAACTGATTTTCACCCTAATTTTAGACTGATTAATAGAGATGTGAATCGTGTGATCGATCGTCTTAACGATCAATTTTGGCTGGGGGGGGGAGGGAATCTGATCGTCGCGGTTTTGTTTTTTTAAATATCGTGTAAATCGGGGGAGGGCGGGAAAACCGGCACACTAAAACAACCCTAAAACCCACCCCGACCCTTTAAAATAAATCCCCCACCCTCCCGAACCCCCCCAAAATGTCTTAAATTACCTGGGGTCCAGTGGGGGGGTCCCGGTGTGATCTTCCACTCTCGGGCCACGGGTGCATTGATAGAAATGGCGCCGGCGCTACCTTTGCCCTGTCATATGACAGGGCAAAGTTAGCGCCAGCGCCATTTTGGTTGCTGTCCCCCGACGTCACGAGCGTAGGAGATTGCTCCCGGACCCCCGCTGGACCCCCAGGGACTTTTGTCCAGCTTAGGGGGGCCTCCTGACCCCTACAAGACTTGCCAAAAGTCCAGCGGGGCTTCGGGAACGACCTCCTGTACTCGAATTGTGTTGCTGTAATGAAAAATGGCGCCGGCCATATGGCCGGCGCCATTTTGCAATACGGCAATATGGCCATATGGCCGGTGCCATTTTGCAATGCCTGGGGTCCAGTGGCGCCCCACTGGACCCCAGGTAATTTAAGAAATTTGGGGGGGGTTCGGGAGGGTGGGGGATTTCTTTTAAAGGGTCGGGGTGGGTTTTAGGGTTGTTTTAGTGTGCCGGTTTTCCCACCCTTTCCCTTCCCCTCCCCCTTCCTCTCCCCTTCCCCCGATTTACGATTTTTGACGATAAATCGGGGGAATTCCTATTATATATCGCCTCTAATGATTTTTGACGATTTAAAATATATCGGACGATATTTTAAATCGTCAAAAAACGATTCACATCCCTACTGATTAAAGAGCTGCTCCAGAGCTGCAGATGCAACGGCTCAAGGTTTCCAGCCTCTGCTGGAGGCCAGTGGGGGCCAATGATCCTTCGGTTTTTCAAGGCCCACCTCCCCACTAGCAAAAGCGCTCGCTTTCCAGGGATGCTGATGTGGCACCGGAGAGCGAGCATCTGCCTCCTCTCCCCCCCCCAAACCAGTCAAGTTACCTGCTGCTGGAGCTGCCAATGCAGCGTTTGAAGCGGGCCATGCCTACCAGAAGCTCTTCCCAGCAGGCTCCCTGGCCCCGCACAAAAGCAGATGTGCAGCGCTGCCAAAGATTTCCAATTTCCTTTCCTCATTTCCATTTTCGTCCTTGAATTCAATGGAACAGGTAACATACCTGGTTTCAAACATATTTAAATGGGACAGAGTCAGCATGTCGCTTAATGTGCAGAGAAGAATTTTTTTTCTTCTTGCCCTTAGGGCAAGTGCACATCATGAGAGCATATACTATCATTTTGTTTCAACAAATTTCCAATTTTTTTTAGTGTCATTTCCTTTTTTGGTTTGTTTGTTTTTGGTTTCAAAAAATAATGCATACTATCTTCCAATATTTACATAAAAAAGTAGAAAAAAGGAAAAAGCCAAAGTTAGACCCCAAGGGTCTCCAGAGACCCTCTATCCCACTCCCCTCACCAACTCCGGAGCAGCCATTTCCCCAGAAAATACCCTGCCCCAACCCTGAAGCCCTCCCCTTTGTAAAAAAAAAAAATAGCACCCCAGTTGCCAACCTCTCCATCATCCATCATATCCAACCATCCCAATCCCCCAAGATTTACCATCTGCTCACTGGTGGTCTAATGAGGGCAAGAAGTGGACCCTCTGCTCCTGGTCCTGGTGGCCACTATTTTACAAAATGATGCTGACCATCCCTTTGCCCCTATCATGTGACAGGTGCTCCCAATGGCACCTGTCTCTGTTACGTTATAGGGCCAACCGGCACCATTTTTCAGAATGGCAGCTACCTAGTCGAGCAGCGGAGAGGTCGCTTTTGGATACCACTAGTCCACCAGAACCCACAGCAAGTGTCACAGCCGGGAGGTGGCACAGAAGAGACTCAGGCTTCACCACTGGAAGTCCGAGGTCCCCCCAGGAGGAACCCGTAGGGACCTGGACCTCTTGGACTTAGGTGGGACCCTATGCGACCAAGGATGCGGGCTGTGACTGAAGAGATGGATGAAGGATGGCTGGGCCCAGGTAGCCGAAGAGTCTTCACCCTCGGGAGGAGCCCGTGAAAGCCCGAGCTGCTGGGAGTTAGGCGAATCCTCTGGGCCAGCAAGTACCGGATACCTGAGGTGGTGGAAGAAACTGAAGTTGAAGTCCAAGAGCGAAGCCAGGTCAGAAGCTAGAAAGAGAACCATACCAAAGCCAGGGATAAAAGCTGAAGACAGAGTTGTGGGACGGAGCCGGGTTGAAAGCTAGAAGTCAGAGGACAAACCAAAACCAGGAACGGAAGCTGAAGAAGTCAGGAGGTGAAGCCGGGTCATAAGCCAGGAGTCAAGAGTCAGCAGAGACGAACCAGAGTCCAACGCAGCAACTAGAGACACAGAGGAACTGTGTGAACCTCGTTGCAAGGCAAGGAAAGAGCCTAGCTGCAGGACTTAAGTAGGGCTGGAGTGTCTGACATCATCAGGAGGCAGTCCTGTGGTTTCCCGTGCTGGCCCCTTTAAATTCACAGCCCCTGCGCGCGCGCGCCTAGGGGGCAGGGCCAGCCGCAAAGAAACGCCGGCGTCCCCCTCGAGGAGGGAGAGCCGCGGCTGAGGCCTGGACAGGCCAAATCGGGACCGCAGCGGCCCGGGCCGGCCTCGAGGTAAGGGGAGGACCCAGGGCTCGGCCCGGGGCCATAACACATTTAGTTTAAGAAATGGCAGGAAATGACAGACATATTGTTGATATTGTCTTTGTTCATTTATTTATATAGTAAAATATTTATTTATTACAAAGATGTCCTAGGCGAAGTACAATAACATTAAGACAAACAAGTTATCAATTAAAACAATACAAGAATAAAATATAAGCATAAAACCAACATCATAATGAAACAAAATGAAAAACAATAATCTTAGCTACCTTTAATCTGAAATTACCTCTGTTTACGAAAAGCCTCTTGAATAAGATGTTTCCAAAACATTACTATGTCGTCAATCTCTATCATAAAATCAGGAAGGGCATTCCAGCTAATAAGGCCTGCAACAAACAATGCACGACATCTCGTGTTGGTCAAGCAGACAGTTTTAACCAAGAGAACTGAAAGCAAATTTTATCCTCCAGACCGCAAAGGCCTTGCAAGAATACAGACAGTTAAAAGAGATTTAAGATAACCAAGACCACTGGGCTTTAGTACCCTGAATATGAGCCAAAATGTTAAATTTCACTTGCTGTTTCACAGGCAAGCAATGAAGATCTTTCAATACCGGCATAATATGTTCAGTCCAATACCTTCCTCATAATATGTTCCTTCCAGCACCTACCTGAAATCAGGCAGACAGCAAAATTTTGCAAAATATAATGCTTTTTTAAAAAAAAATTTAATTATTGATTTTCAAATAAGTACAAAGCCTTTTCATCTTTGTACAGAAAAGAAAAGAAAATTAACATCATTCAATCTATAACAACAATTCCAGAAATCAATTCTTTCTTTAGTCCCCTAATATGAATGTGGGGGTGGGTACATAGAAATTAAATGGAAGCTTGATTACTCTTATTTTTTATTCAAAGTTCATTAAGAAAAATGCACTTAGCTTGCTTATCACATTACCCTTATTTATATTACTAGGTTATTGGCCCTTCAATGGGCGATGATGTTATCATCGCCCTTCTATGAGAATTAAGCCACGCTCTTAGTTGTTCTGGAGTTGTAAATACGTATGTATTATTATTATATTTGATGATACATTTGCAGGGGTATCTAAGTTGATATGTAGCCCCCAACTCTCTGGTTTCCTGTCTAAGTATCAGGAAACCCCTCCTCCTCTCCTGTGTGCTTCTTGCCAGATCAGGGAAGATCTGAACAAATTGGCCCATAAATATTTCCTCCATATTTTGGAAATAGCTCCTCATAAACGCACCCATGTCCTGTTCGTAAATGAAAGAAATCAGTAAAGTTGTTCTCTCGACAATCTCTACTGCAGAAGATTCTAAAAAGTCAGTTTGATTTCCCAAGTCCATTTGGTTTTGAATCATCCCTTATCTCGGCTGAGAAAAAGGTAAGAAGTAAACCTTATTGAATGATGGAATACTTTCAAGGGGAATCTTTAAAGTTTCATTCAGATATCTTCGCAGGGTTAATCTTGGTTGCTCTCCCAATATTTTGGGAAAGTTTAGCAGTCTTAAATTGAGCCTTCTTAACCGATTTTCCAAAAGCATGGTTTTTTTATTGGTGACATAGACCTGGATCATAATCAATTGAACTCTCTGCATCTCTTTCATTTGAGTTTCAAACAATTGTGTTTTATCTGATTGCTCCTTAATTCTTTTATCCTGATCCTGAGTTACTATTTCCAACCTTTAGGCTTCAAAATGTCCACTGACATCAGAGCTGTGCCTTCTCCATGTACTGTTGTTTTCACTGTCGGAACCTCCGGTTTCTGCGCCCTCCACGGTCGTTAATGGGCTTTCCGCTCCATGCATCTCCGTCGCTAACTCCACCGGTTGGTTGACCAATATCGCATGTGGAATCCTAGGTGTGGGGGGGCTCAAAGATAGTTCCCCAGATGAAGTGGCTGCTTCCCTGCTCACTTCGTCAGTGGGGCATGGCCCCTCCCATTTCGGGTAAACTCTTGCACACTCGTCAATAGTTTTCTGAGCCGTGGGAAGTGAGGAACTAGAGGGATATGTCCTCACTTTCCCCTTTCCTTTAGGAGGCATGTAGGTTGAAAAGTAATTGCTTAGAAAGAAAATCTCTGCAGGAGCTCCAAGTGAATGCTGCTAGCAAGCCATCTATAGTGCTTTTAAACAAGAATTTGGTATTCCATGATACAGCGAGTTACAATATTCAACACATGTAAGGACATATGCTTGCAAAATAGTAGTAATATCTCTGGGGTCTAAAATATATTTTACTTACCTTAGTAGTCACAGTTTATAAAAGCCTGTGCAAAGGAGCTGCTGTAAGGGAAGGATTTGCATTCAACTTTAAAATTCAGTGATGAACTCAATTATTTATACAGTGACAAAGAGAATGCATGCAGTTTCAACCCCTGATAAAGAGTGAATTGAAATATAGCGCTATATCTGGTTTTGGGTTTTCTTACCAAATGATCAAAGTTCGATCATTTTTACGCAACACATCTTAAGGGAAGTAATTAATTGAAAAAAAAAAAAACTGCTTGAAAAATCTGCCTTTACTTGCATTATAAAAATTTATGGCTGCCTGCTGATCGGGCATGTGTTGAGAGAGCTCCTGGTTGCTTCTCCGATTCTCCTACTAAGTGCCGGTCAAAGTTCTTGAAATTGTGGAGAATTAACTGGGCTGACCTCCATTTGATATACTGGTATGTTTCAGCTGGTTTTCTTTGCTGGCTGCCAAGAAATGAGTGCAAAACCTCAACGCAGTACCAAAGAAAAGTCACAGGCCGCTGATGCGTCTCAAGTCATGAGTGAGCTGGGAGATAAAGTGATTGCAATCATGTCCGTTGAAATGCTGCAGCAGATCACTAAGGTGATAGTGGCAATTATGGATGACAAATTGATTACCGGTAAATTGCAGGTTGAAATGGATGAAATAAGATTCTCTTCAAACCTATACTCGGCATATGGACTTGGCTGAGCAGAGTATATCGGGCAGGATGACCACTTGGTGCAGGCGGAACAATAATTGGTCACGCTTCAAAACTGATACAAGCTGTTGAAGGCTCAAAAGGAAGACTAGGAGAACCACAGCCAAAGGAATAACATTTGCCTGATCGACCTGCTGGATGCTGTACGTGATGCTAAGCTTGTGGATATTTTTTAATCTTCTTGGCTACTATGTGAACTGGCCCCTGATGGCCATGAGGTCATTTGTGAGAGGGTCCATCACATTGGTGTTCTAAGAGAGGAAAATGCAAGGCCGCGACCGGTAATAGTGAGAATCCTTAATTAGACTCACAAAGTAAACTAATGCAAGCATATCACCAGAAAGGAGGCCTGGAGAGAGAAGATTGTAAGCTATTATTATTTAATGATTTCTGGCAGCAAGTAGTAGTGGCAGGAAAAGAAATGGTGCCAGTGTGCATCATGCTGCATCGCAAGGGCATTAATTTCACTTTATTGTACCCAGCCAAGCTGAGGGTACATCATGAAGGCTGGGTACATATGCTCTCTGATAAAGCTGCAGCAAAGGTGTACTTACAAGGAATTTGAGCAGCTGTCTCTGTCATTGAGGCTTCATGTGCAGCTTTATACTGTGGGATCTTCAGACACGAGGAAGAGGACTGATTTTTAGGTTGTGGTTACCTTTCTCTACATCAAGACATTTATGAATATCTGTTTGCTATAATATTACCAGAATACTCATTATGAGGCTAATTAGCAAATGAGGAGCAGATATGCTGTTTTCTGGGTACTTAAAGGGTTTTTGTTTTCTTTTTTTATAAGGCACTATGTTTAGCTGGTATGAGTTCTGGCCAGCACCAGTTATCTGTCGACCTATTTTGATATGTTAAAGTTACTGATATGTTCTTCACTATCATCTGGGAAAGAAATTTGGGCACACCCTGGGGAGAAAAATGATTATGTGGTTCGTAAAAATGGGTGCTGGGGAAGAGGGTGAGAATGTGGGTGTATATTTTACTCCAATCCCCATAAATGTTTCTCAAGATTAGATTATTGATCTCAGAGGGGCTTTTCTCACTAGTAAGTGATGCCAGAATTGGGACCATATGTATTAAAACTTAGGGATGCTAGGTAAGTGTTATGGATCTACTCCTCCAGAGGGGAAGAGTTAGCAATCTGATGATGATCTACTCCTCCAGAGGGGTGGAGTTAGCAATCTGTTATACTTCTGGCTGCTGGATACTCCTGTTGAAGGAGGAGTTAGCAATCTGTTATAAATCTGTTATGGATTTGCTCCTCCAGGGGGGAGGAGTAGCAATTTGTTATGGAGCACCCCACCAGGGAGGCGGAGTTAGCAATCTGTTAGTGATCTGATGCTAGGAGTTGGCAATCTGTGCAATGCTGTTCCCCAATGGGGATGAGCTAACAATATATAATACTCCGTAGACAGAGTTAATGATCTGTTGTGGGTTGGCTCCCACAGAGTGGCAGTCTGTATGATACCGCTCTAGTAGTGTAAAGAATAAACACTTAATGGAAATTGGTGAATCCTTGGGCCGATGGCAGATGACAGTGCCCCCAGGAGGATATCCTAAAAGGGACCACCGGCTAGGCTGGAGTATGGAGACAAACACAGATTATTCTTTATTAGACAGGAAGTAGAACCACCAGAAGTGGCAGTAGTGAGCTGAGGTGCCCGGCAGGGTTGAAGTCCTTCAGATACTGGAACTGTGATCTCTGGGTTGTTGAGCTGTAGAGAGAGACTATAGGTGAGTAGACAGGGTATGCTGGATACATAAACAGTAGTAGATGGTACACTCACAATTGTAGATATCTGTAATGGCTTCTTTATGCAACAGAGAGTCTTCAGTATATTCAGGAACAAGAGCTTTAGGCAAGTACGGATTCCTATATGCAGTCTGGAATAAGAACTCACAATATCTGTGTATGAGATGGCTTCTGGAATAGAAGAGAGTCTTTGGAGGGTTTTAGGAACATAGGCCCTCATGGAGCGAGTACTGGTTCCTATCTGTAATCTGTAATAGTAATTCTCAAAATATAAGTATGCGATAGCTTCTGAGATAGAAGAGAGTCTGTGAAAGGTTTTAGGAACATGGGTCCTCGTGGAGCGAGTACTGGTTCCTATCTGTAATCTGTAATAGTAATTCACAAAATATAAGTATGCGATAGCTTCTGAAATAGAATTTTGAAGGGTTTTAGGAACATGGGCCCTCGTGGAGCGAGTACCGATTCCTATCTGCAATAATAACTCACGATCTCCGTACCTGCGATAATGTCTTAGACAGAAGGGAGTCTTCAGAGATTAGGAACATAGGCCCTTGTGGAGCAAGTACCGATTCCTATCTGTAATAGAACTCACAGTGTTCACGTCTGCGATCATTTCCAGGCAGTAAGGAGTCTTCTGAGCATTCAGGGACGTAGGCCCTCGTGGAGCGAGTACCGGATCCCATCTTAGCAATCTGAAATCAAGAAGAGAAAGCGTGGCCCCCGAGGCGCGGGTAAGTTTGTAGAGGCAGAGCAGCAGAGAAAAAAATTCCCCTTGCTAACTCAATTCGAAGTTGCAATCAAAGACCTTTTAAGTTGGAAGTGGATGACGTCACTACGGGGGACGCCCCCAAGGTTTTCGCCCTTGCCAGTACAAACTCTGGAGCGCGCGCACACCTTTACGTCATCAGGAATATGGCGGATCCGCAGCGTCAGGCCAGCCCGGGGATTCCGGGGAGAAGCAACGAGGAGAAGCCGCGGCAGCATCTGTTTGTTAGACTTGAAGGAAGTCGCCATAAAGGTAGAGAGGGAGGATCGAGGGTGAGAACAGGCACGAACGCAACAGTAAGTTCCAGCTTACATCATGACCAAAAATTCCAAGAGTTTTTAAGAGCAAGCTGGAAAGAATATATTCACTTTAATAAAAATGGCCAGACCAGTGCAGCATTGCTATTGGAGGCTAGCAAGGTGTTCCTGAGAGGGCACATTATTGCTTATGTACCTAAGCAAAACAAGCAGAGGAATGCTGACATTCTTAGATTGTCAAGATTGGCCCACACAGCACAACATAAATATATAGAAACCCTTATTGAAGAAGATAAAAGGTGTTGGGAGCAGTCATGGTTAGCATTGAATAACCTACTATTTCAAAGAGCACAAAACTCTCCCATTTTTTAGACATAAACTGTACCATTATGATAACAAAGCCAGTAAGTTGCTTGCCAATTTAGTCAAAATTAAGCAAAAAGGTCAGTTATTACTGTTGTTAAAGATGGAAAGGTCAATTGAGTTGTGATTCGCGAGTGTAGAAAATAACCTTATGGCCTTTTATCAGGCATTATATAAATCTCAACTGGTGAATGAGGAGGCTCAACAGGAAATTTTTTCTGGGTTTGAGTGTCCTAAACTATCTCAGCCTCCAACCAAGGCCTTAAATTCCTATATTTCAGAGACTGAAGTTGCTATGGCCATCTGTGTTGTGCTCAGGGGTGGACCCTTGTCCTGGGGGCAAGGATGGAATGGCTCCTGAAAGGGAACAGGAGGTAACTGGCCCCAGGGGGCAGAGCACTGGAGGAGACAGAGGCTAGGTACTAGGTAGAGCTTCACCACTGGAAGTCCGAGGTTCCCCTGAGAGGAGCTCATAGGGACCCGGGCCACTTGGACTTAGGTGGGCCTCACAGGGTCTCCTGAGAGTATGAAAGTCCGGTGTGCCCACAGACACAGAAGGAGCGTGGTCAGGTTCGAGCTGGAGCAGGGAGAATCAGAACAGAGTTGGTGATGACAATGCGAAGAACAGAGCCAGAATCTAGAGACAAGGTCAGGCAGGCAAAAGGTCAATGTCCATAGGTCAGTCCGAGGAGTAGTCAACGAGGCAAGGGTCAGATACCAGAGGTTAGATGAAGTCAGAGGCAAACAGAGATCTTGAGGCAGGCAGCAGGCAGGCGAGCAGGTCAGGAGCAGGCTGAGGTCTTGAGGCAGGTGGCAGACAGGTGAGCAGGTCTGGAGCAAGCTGAGGTCTAGAGGCAGGCGGCAGACAGACAGGCAAGTCAGGAACTAGCTGAGGTCATAGACAGGCGGCAGGCAGGCAGGTAGGTCAGGAACTAGCAGAGGTCATAGGCAGGCAGCAGGCAGGCAGGCAGGTCAAGAGCAAGCCGAGTTCAGTACCAGAAAGTCAGTCCAAGGGTACTACCTGGGTAGACAGGCAGACAAACACAGGAACAGGCAGGACTCAGGAACGTGGATGCAGGAATAAGTCAGGAACAGAACTGGAACAGAAGGATCCTGGAAAGAGACTAGGAACAAGCAGGAACAAACGCAGAGACAATCTAGCATACAAGCCGACCTGATTGCCAAGGCAAGGAAGTGGAGGCAGGAACTTCCTTATATTGTTAGATCAATCAGGACACACTGTGGAACCAAGACCCGCCCTCGGCCCTGCAAGTGTCCGGGCGGTCCGCGCACACGCACGTAGGGGCATGACTAGCATGGCAGGAGACACCGAACCTCAGCGTGAGGCCTGGTGCGCAGAGGAAGGCCCGGCGACCGCCACTGCGGGACGCCGGGGCCTAGCTGGATTAGCAACTACCGCGAGGGAGGTCATCCAGGGACCCGCTGAGGAACTATGCAGGTGAGCAGGCGGGGCGCGTAACAATCTGTAGATTAAAATTGGGTAAAGCAGGTGGCCTTGATGGGCTAGGCTCAAATATTACAAAGTTTTTGCAGTTAGGGATTTTGAAACCATTAGCAAAATTTTATATATTGATTTTGGGACAGATAAGAGGAGACATGAATCAATCTCTCGTAATATTGCTCCCCCATAAAAAGGAAAGGATCCTCAAGATGTTAAATCCTATCATCCAATTTCATTGTTTAATATTGATTTAAAACTGTTGATCTCCATTTTAGTGGCTTACCTTGGGGGTCTACTTCCAGTCTTGATGACAGAGGACCAGACTGGGTTTGCTCTGGGCTGGCACAGTGTGAAAAATCTTCGTAGGTTGATAGCAGCCATATTACAAGTTCATGTCAAAACGGGGCTCATATTAAGCTTAGACACAGAAAAAGCTTTTGACTCCTGATCTGGGAATACATGTTTTGAGCTTTGGCAACATTTGGTAACTCAGGGAGGTGAGATCATCTCTTGGCTCCCTTCCTTTGCACCAATAAACACAGACACTTAATGGCATTATAAAAGGCCGCAGTTTATTATTATTACCTGAGCCCTTACAATTAACAATCCAACACCCCCCTAACCTTTTCTTATCTGCCTCCAAATCCGCCTCAACCACCACGTCCCAATGGTAAGGCATAAGGAATAGGAACCCCCCCCCCCCCCCCTTCGCTTACCCCACCTAGTCCCAGCGAGGGTAAGCTTCGGCCTTGAGCTTAGTCCCTCACTCACCGGCCAACCCATGTAGCAGTCCCCCAACTACATGGGACTCTTCCTCCCCCCCCCCCGATATCATTTTACAATACATTATTACAACATATCGGGTTTACCGCCACAAACAAGGGTGCCTTAGTTGCCCTTGTTCCCCCACTGCGGCCCTTTATTGCTTAATTGCACTTTCTAATCCTTCTTGCAAGGCATTATTGAATAAATCAATTCCGACGTCTGACAAATGTACCCCATCTCCCCTAAATAACCCCTTCTCCACTTCCCAGGCCCATTCATGCCTAACCCAGAACCCTCCTTGCTGCATAACCCACCTTCCAATTTGCCTGTTTAATTTTTTAACTCCCTTTTTCCAAATCAGCTCATCCCTGTATTTCCACCTAACAATTATATCTGACCACCTAACCCTTACATGTGGCCACATCCCCAGCACCCTGGCCATATCCTTTCACATGTTAGAGATTAATTCCCTACAGGTTCCCTTCCCAATGTCATTACCCCCCATGTGAATCAGTAAAATACTCAGCACACGCCATTCCCCTACCTGCTCTTGCAAGAGAGAAAACAGTTCAGACCAACACATTCCCCTTTTTCCCAACCACCGAATCCGCCATTGCAATTTCTCCAACTGCAGGTGCTCCCCGTAAGGTCTTCCAACTGCTCTATCCTTCGCTCAGTGCACAAAAGAATGGTCCACGACCCAGGCACATCCATGCTGCTGACTTGCCCCCCGGCGCTCTGTAAAAGAAGAAAATTCTATTAAATCTATTCATCTAGCTCCCTCCCCCTTAGTATCGTACATAAGAAGTAAAAGCATTGGTCTTCCATCTGCCAATTGCTTTTATCTCACCCTATGACCATCCGCATTCAGCTGCCGTCGTGGCTGCGCCTATTCGAAAAGAATGCGAACTGTAGCATTCCACGTCCCAACCCAACACTTCCACTACCCTTTTCAAGATCCTTGTTAATTGAAAATTAGTTAATGGGAATACATCTTCGTGGACCAAAAAGGAGCCCCTGATTCTCGGACATATCCTTACATATGCCCTTACTGTTCTCACCAGACAGACGATTGCATTCCCTGCCGGGACCAGCCTAAGGAAATGACCCTTACCTCTCTGGTCCGTCTTAGATCTCTGAATGTAAACAGAGACCGAATCACCCTGAATCTGCACTTGGTTCACCATCAATCCTGTGCCTTGTACATTATGCTTGGAACTCGCCACCAGTTCCATTAACGGCTATTAATCAAGTTTACTTAGGGAATAGCCACTGCTATTAATTGCATCAGTAGCATGGGATCTTCTTAGTGTTTGGGTAATTGCCAGGTTCTTGTGGCCTGGTTTGGCCTCTTTTGGAAACAGGATGCTAGGCTTGATGGACCCTTGGTCTGACCTAGCATGGCAATTTCTTATGTTCTTATGCTTATCCTTGTGGCCCCAAAAAATAAACAAAGAAAAAGCTACCTGAAATAAAACCACTTCGTATTCTGACCAACATACCATCCCCAAACACTCGGCTATGTCGATCAACTCTGAATACCTTATGGGTTTCCTTTTATCCTCCTCCCCCACCATCTCCTGCTGCCATCCTCCCAGAACCCATTTCACTACGAAACTAGCCATCAGGTTTCCCCATCCCTTCAGTTTTTGGAAAAATGTGAATCCCGCTAGCTGTGATTTGACAGCAGATCTGGATTATCCCTGCTCCTTAACCCAGGCTATAAAATGTATGATCTGCTGTTCCCATGCAGGCCCCCCTCTCCATCCCTGCCCTTGCAAAAATGTGCCACCATTCCACATCCCTCTACATATGCTGTCCAAGTAGCCAGAGCAACCGACTGCTGAATCACTCTGCATCCATCCAAGCTTTCAAAGGTGCTCCAGACAGCATTCCCCCATAATATTCATGTGAGGTGCCAGCTTCCAAAAGACTTCCCACTTGAAATGAGAGAGAGCATCTGCAATAACATTCTGTACCCCTGGGACATACTTGGCTCTAACAGTGATATTCCTTCGTAAGCATGAGCTAACGTTTGGATCGAGGAAGCTTTTGATATGGTCCCACATAGGAGACTGGTGAATAAAATGAGAAGCTTAGGAGTGGGTGCCAAGGTGATTGCCTGGATTGCAAACTGGTTGACGGACAGAAGACATTGTGTGATGGTAAATGGAACCTGCTCTGAAGAGAGAGCGGTGTTAAGCGGAGTGCCACAAGGATCGGTGTTGGGACCAGTCCTGTTCAATATCTATGTGAGCGACACAGCAGATGAGATAGACGGTAAGGTTTGTCTTTTTGCGGATGACACTAAGATCTGCAACAGAGTGGACACACCGGAAGGCGTGGAGAGAAAGAGACGGGATTTAAGGAAGCTGGAAGAGTGGTCAAAGATATGGCAGCTGAGATTTAATGCCAAGAAGTGCAGAGTCATGCATATGGGGTGTGGTAATCCGAAAGAACTGTATTTGATGGGGTGTGAAAGGCTGATGGGCATGGAGCAGGAGAGAGATCTTGGGGTGATTGGGTTTAACGATCTGAAGTCGGGGAAACAATGTGACAAGGCAATAGCTAAAGCCAGAAGAATGCTGGGCTGCATAGAGAGAGGGATATCAAGTAAGAAAAGGGAAGTGATTACCCATTGTACAGGTCCCTGGTGAGGCCTCATCTGGAGAACTGTGCTCACTTCTGGAGACTGTATCTCCGAAGGGACTGAGACAGGATGGAAGCG
This sequence comes from Rhinatrema bivittatum, assembly GCF_901001135.1. Taxonomy (NCBI): domain Eukaryota; kingdom Metazoa; phylum Chordata; class Amphibia; order Gymnophiona; family Rhinatrematidae; genus Rhinatrema; species Rhinatrema bivittatum. The sequence continues at coordinate 102,137 of NW_021820896.1, read as the reverse complement.
GTCCAGAGAAGGGCGACCAAAAAGGTGGATGGTCTTCATCGAATGACTTATGAGGAGAGATTGAAGAATCTAAATATGTACACCCTGGAGGAAAGGAGGAGCAGAGGTGATATAATACAGACTTTCAGATACTTGAAGGGTTTTAATGATCCAAAGACAACGGCAAACTTTTTCCGTTGGAAAAAAATCAGCAGAACCAGAGGTCATGACTTGAAGCTCCAGGGAGGAAGACTCAGAACCAATGACAGGAAGTACTTCTTCATGGAAAGGATGGTGGATGCCTGGAACGCCCTTCCGGAGGAAGTGGTGAAGACCAAAACTGTGAAGGACTTCAAAGGGGTGTGGGATAAACACTGTGGAATCATAAAGTCTAGAGGATGTGAATGAAGAAAGGGTGGCTTGCGGGAATGACGGCTACTACCTGGAAATAATACCATTATTCAATAAACATACACACGGTTAATGTGATTCCAACATTGCTCTATGCTTCAACAGCAAGAGGAAATGTGGGAAAAAAATGGATTTGTATTCACAAAAAAGCGGGGAGTAGCTTGCTTGTTACGGCGGTTACTACCCCAAACCAAATAAGCCTGATACTTCACTTTCAATGCATATCCAATGTAGCTCCCTGCTTATCCAGCGTAGCTCTCTGCTTCAATGGCAGGGGGGAATGAATGAAAAGATGATTTATATTCAGACAACAACCAACAAGGACTGAATTACATAGTCTGGGTAAACAAATAAGCATGGCTGTAGCGTGCTTGTTACGGTGGTTACTACCCCGAATCAATTAAGCCTGATAATTCACTTCAATGCACATTCAGCGTAGCTCTCTGCTTCAACGGCATGGGGGAATGAAGAAAAGTGGATTTATATTCAGACAACAACCAAAAATGACTGAATTGCACAGGCTGGGTAAACAAATAGGTGTGGGAGAAGCATGCTTATTGAGGCAGTTACTACTACTGACCAATCAAGCTAGATACTTCACTTAGATGCAGCTCCAGCACTGCTCTCTACATTAATGGTGGGGGTGGAAGGGAATTGGAACCAAAAGGTTACTAAGGGCATAAGAGTAACAGTTAAGTATAAGAAAAAAACAAGTGTGAAAGCTTGCTGGGCAGACTGGATGGGCCATTTGGTCTTCTTCTGCCGTCATTTCTATGTGTCTATGATTCTATGCAATTCACGTAACAAAGCCGCCACCCTTAAGCATTTTGCCGACAACTTGTTAATTACTTGTACGACTCCCATTTGTCGCACCAAAAAACCACCCGCCCATTACTGAGTTGCTCTCCCCATATCTCAAGAGCTACCACTATGGGGAACAATTCCAGAAACGTAATATTCCGGGTCATGCCCCCTTTCGCCCACTCTTCGGGCCATGGCTCGGTGCACCACTTCCCCCGAAAATATACTCCAAAGCCATACGCGCCGGCAGCATCAGAGAACAATTCCAAATCTGAATTTGAAGTCTCGAGCTCTAGTATAATACGCACCCCGTTAAAATTTTCCAAAAACATCTCCCATATCTCCAATTCTTCCTTGATTCCCTTGGTCACCCATATAAAATGGTGCTTGGCCCGACTCCTGCTGATGATACCGACAAACGCAGAATAAATGCCTTACCCATCGGATGACCCTACAAGCAAAGTTCAATGATCCTATCAAGGACTGCATCTACCTCAAGGTAACTTTCTTTGCACCCCTGACTAATGACACTATTTTTTTCAACTTAAGAATTTTTTCCTGCGGTAACCTCAACACCATAGCCACTGAGTCAATTTCTATACCCAAAAAGGTTAACCTAGTACAAGGCCCTTCCGTCTTGTCCTGAGCAATTGGTACACCCAGCTGTATGTATGTATGTATGTATGTATGTATGTATGTATTTATTTATTTATTTATTTATTTATTTATTTGACACTTTTTTATACTGGTATTAGTAGTTACATCATACCGGTTTACATTGGAACTGAAGGTAGAAATTACATCAAACAGGTACAAGGGATGGGACTTCAGAAACAAAAGGAGAAGTAGCCGAAACTGGCAAGCAAGGGCAACATCATATGTAAAGCTAACAAGTAAAAAATGGAGCATAACTTTATATATGGGTTCAGCACATGTGCTGAAGCAACAAAGAAACCTGCTAATTGCTCCTGACATAACTGAGATTGCTCTGACCCCACAAATAAAAAATCATCCAAATAATGCATCATACTTGTGCAATTCATGAATTTTTCTGTAACCCATTGCACAAATGAACTAAAAGCCTCAAAGTATGTGCACAATATCGCACAACCCATTGGTAAACACTTATCCACATAATACTTCCCTTCGAATAAAACCCCAACAATGACATACTCTCAGGGTGTATTGGAAGCAGGCGAAACGCCAACTCAATGTCAGCTTTGGCCAGTAACGCCCCTCTACCTGCTTTCAAGACTAACTCCAATGCCCTGTCAAAGGAGGTATAACACACCAAATATACCTCCTTGGGTATGAAATCATTCACCACTGACCCCTGTAGGAACAACAAGTTCAAGATCAAACGATACTTACCTGGCGCCTTCTTGGGTATGACTGCTAATGGTGAAAGATGCATTTTTTTAAACGGTGGTTCGCTGTACGGCCCCACAATTTTCCCCAACAAAATTTCCACCCTCAATTTCTCCCTCACAAGTTCCTTCTTATGACTCACTGACCTTGCGTTTAAAACCCGCCCTCCTTCCCCCGGTCCCACATAAGGTATTCTAAAGCCTTTACTAAAGCCCTCCTCTAAAAACCAAGCTACTTGTCTATCTGGATAACCTTTTAATTCTTTACCCAAACACGATAATACAATAGGCGATATTGCCTTACCAATCCTGACCCCTATATTAATTTCCTTTCCGCACCACGCCGCTTTGCCCTTTAGAACATTTGCTTGCTGGGTGTTGCCCTCCACAGGAGCTGCACACGTGCCTGAACTTGCATTCTGGGAGCAAGCATGAGGCTTTATTAAAGCGCCAGCACACATTTATGCCCCCCCCCCTGCTGATTTGTTATCTCCACCCGTTTTGTTCCCCCTGCTTTGAAAGGAACTCTGCCTCCCGTTGCTAGTGCTTGTATTAGCTGTCCAGGCTTGCCCCCTGCTCCCTCCAGCTGCACCCCTTACTATTCCCACCCCTTTATTTGTCATTTGGGTCAACCACAGGTGAATATCCTGTGTACCCCACGACATTTGTCTATTTCCTTCCATTTTGTCCCTGAACTTTTTGTCATAATTGAGCCAGGCCCAACCATCATAATCTTTATAAGCTCCCAATATGCTATCTGCATACGCTAATAGTGGCCCGTATTGCACTGGCTCAAAGTGCCCCACCTCACTAGCCAATCTTAAAAACCCATGCACCCGATTTAAAATATTTTTGGCCACTTTCAGTCCCCCTGTCCTTTTTTCCTTTTTTCTTCCCCTTCTTCTTGTCTTTCCCTCTGCCTCTCCTGCTCTCCAACAATCTAAATATGTTAACATATTTACGTTTCCTTATGCGCTTTTGCATCTTCCTGGGCACCTCCTCCCACATTTCTGACAAAGTTGCTAGGGCAGGATGGCCCATGTCCTGTTTCGGGCCCTGTCCAACCCTAACATATCCCCTCCCTGCGGACTCACTCGAAGATGTAGACGAGGACGATGACGAACTGGAATCCGAATCCGATGAGTCCTGCCTGAATCTTTTCCGCTTCCTCCCTTCTTTACCTGACTGTTCTGTTATGCTAGATTCCTCCAACTCACCTGCTCATTCTGCTGCTACGTTTCCCCTCATTGCTTCCAGCGTGCTATACCCCATTGGTATTCCATGCAGCCCTCCTGCGTTGTCCTCTCTCGCCGCAGTCCTCTCCCGCCAAGCTTCCTGCTGTGATGTCCCCGGAACTGCGAGCCTCTCTGAGAAAACAGACACACCAGCCGCAGCACCCCTCTTCTGACAATACCCTGCAATTCCACCCTCCCTCATCCCTGCAAGCCCCTCTCCAGGCTCCCTCCCTATCTCCTGCCCGCTTGGCCCTATCCCCACCTCGCCCTCTCCTATGCCCACACCAAACGACTCCCCCTCATCCCAAGAAACATCCTCGTACCAAACTGGACACCTCTGCTCTTCATTTCATCTCCAATATCCCTGTAACCCATATGGAAAAGGAGGGGGCATTTCCGTTTGAATACCAATAGCCATGCTGCTCCTTCAAGTGGATGCCTCCTCTGCCATATTCGCCCGCAATGCCATCACTCCACTCCTGGATCCACTTCCTCCTGCATTTCTAACTCTCTAGGCCCGCACATGCCCGAATCAGCAGGGATGGGTACCCTCGGCGGCTCACTGTGCGCTGTTCTATTCCAGCACGAGGCTCCAAAACCCACCACAGGAAAATGCCCTCTCCTGAACGCCTGCTCACCCTGGGAAGCCGTGGAATCTGGGGTAAAATGCACGCTCCTAGGCCGACTGGCCTTACTGGGCTTTGCTGCCGGCAACTTGCCTTTGCTCCGACTCCTAGCCGACCCCTTACTAGGCCTGGGGTGAGGAGGGTGGCCAGTAGAAAGGGAGTCACTGGGACGTTAGGGGAGGGGACGGAAAAACTATCTCCTGCCATTAGGGAGATCTCCTGGCAGTCCTGCTCAGGGAAAGGGGGAAGGTAAGGGGGAGGAATCCTCCACCTCGGGTCCACTTTCGCCCGAGTCAGCATGGGGAGGAGGAGGGGACAACTGAGGTGCAGAGGCCTCCAATCACAGGAGGGGGTGCCCCACTGACCCCCAGGCACGAAGCAGCCCGTGACTAAACCCTAGGCTCCTTACCTCGTCTCATGGTGCTTAAAAAACGGGCAGACAGGGAAGGACGCAACAGGAAAATTACCTTCCTACCTCAATAAAATATTTATCCTGACCCAAAGCTCCGTAGCCCGCGATGCCAAACCCCGTGTGCCCTGCTCCTTTACCCGCCGCGTCCGTCTGCCCAGAACCGATGCTGCCTTACAGCCTACATTAGTCCCCCCAGCCAATGGGTGTGCAGCGATTCAAATCACTGTGCTTCCATTCGCTATCCCTTCTCCTGAGAAGAGAAGTGAGACAAGGATACCCCCTATTACCACTATTATTCCTCTTGGCTATAGGGCCTGTACTTCAAAGTTAAGGAAGGAAGAGGGTTTTCAAGGAATAAACATAGGGGGGTAATGAGTACAAAATTTCAATGTTCACTGATGACATATTGCTGTTCGTCAGTGAAGCATACCATAGTGTGCCAAAAATACAAGAATTATTTTTACAATTTCAAGTAATTTCAGGTCTAAAAATTAATTGCGAGAAATCTGAGGCACGTGTTGAGAGAAGAGTGGCCTAAAAGTTTTCCTTTTCAATGGGTGTAGGATAAAATTAAGTATATAGGGGTATGGATGCCAAGGAACTTAGCTGAGCTATATGATATGAATATAGCAGAGAGTTTGAGGGCAACACAGGCCCAATTAAATATGTGGATGAATCTGCCTATTTCATTAATGGGGTGCAGTGCTTTATTGAAAATGATGATTCTGCTTATAATGCTTTATAGACTGCATATTGTTACGTGCCCAGTCCGCACCCGTCCCGCGCACTGGCCTGCTCACCTTCATGGTTCCATGGCAGGACCCGGGTTGGCCTCCCTAGCGGCAGCTGCTAGCACTTCCAGGCCACGGCGTCCTGAGGCGGTGGTCGCCAGGCCTTCTACTGTGCAGCAGGCCTCATGCCAGAGCTCAGCGTCTTTGGCGCTGTTGGCCACACCCCTACGTGCGTGCACACAGACCGCCCGGCCTCTTGTAGGGCCAAGGGCAGGTCTTAGCTCCATGGTGCGCCCTGATTAATTCTCTGTTATAAGGAAGTCCCTGCCTGCACTGTTGCGTCCGTCAGTCTCAGACGGCTTCGACCTCTGTGCCTCACCATTCTTCCTTCTCTCTCCTCAAGCTTTGGGAAGATGGCTGCTGCTGCGTCTTCATTACGCTCTCTCTGGTGTCCTTGGATCTGCAATGGTGATGGTGTTCGCCATGATTTTCCTGAGGGCCTCCTAGGGTGCGTGCGCGCATGCTACCCACGTCATTAACCATGTCATGGTGGGAAGCTTTGTGGCATCCCCTCCGAGTGACATCATCACATCCTGTTATTTAGCCTGTCCGTTTGCTAACAAACTGAGTTAGCAAGGTTTGGATTGCCTCTGGTCTAAGCTACTTTGCCGCTTTCCCGCTGCCGCAGGAAGCTCTCTGCCCTTCGGGGTATTTCTTCACTAACCTGGGTACCTGCTCCTTGGGGGCCCTTCTGCACTATTTCAGGTACCTATCTTGGGATATCGGGTACTCGCTCCTCGAGGGCCTGCTCTCCCTAATCTGGTGCCTGCCACTGAACAACTTCTGCCTGCCAGGACCTTCAACAATACAGCTTTCTGCTTCAGTGAGTACTAACCCTTTAAGTCTGTGTGGAAATCCGAAAGAACTGTATTCAATGGGGGGAGAAGGGCTGATGTGCACGGGGCAGGAGAGAGAACTTGGGGTGATAGTGTCTAATGATCTGAAGTCGGCAAAACAATGTGACAAGGCGATAGCTAAAGCCAGAAGAATGCTGGGCTGCATAAAGAGAGGAATATCGAGTAAGAAATGGGAAGTGATTATCCCCTTGTACAGGTCCTTGGTGAGGCCTCACCTGGAGTACTGTGTTCAGTTCTGGAGACTGTATCTCTGAAGGGACAGAGACAGGATGGAGGCGGTCCAGAGAAGGGCGACCAAAATGATGGAGTGTCTTCATCAAATGACATGAGGAGAGATTGAAGAATCTAAATATGTACACCCTGGAGGAAAGGAGGAGCAGGGGTGATATGATACAGACTTTCAGATACTTGAAAGGTTTTAATAATCCAAAGACAACGACAAACCTTTTCCGTTGCAAAAAAATCAGCAGAACCAGGGGTCATGATTTAAAACTCCAGGGAGGTAGACTCAGAACCAATGTCAGGAAGTATTTTTTCACGGAGAGGGTGGTGGATGCCTGGAACGCCCTTCCGGAGGAAGTGGTGAAGACCAAAACTGTGAAGAATTTCAAAGGGGTGTGGGATAAATACTGTGGATCCATAAAGTCTAGAGGAAGTGAATGAAGAGAAGAGGCATGGGGGTGGCTTGCGGGAATGACGGCTACTATCTGGGGATGAATATCCTTATTCAATAAAGATACACATGGTTAATGCGACTCCAACATTGCTCTATGCTTCAACGGCAAGAGGAAATGTGGAAAAAAGGATTTGCATCCACATAAAAGCAGGGGAGTAGCTTGCTTGTTACTGTGGTTACTACCCCAAACCAAAAATGCCTGATATTTCACTTTCAATGCATATCCAGTATAGCTCTATGCTTCAACGGCAGGGGAAATGAATAAAAGATGTTTTATATTCAGACATCTACCAACAAGGACTGAATTACATAGTCTGGGTAAAACAAATAAGCATGGGTGTAGATTGCTTGTTATGGCAGTTACTACCCCAAATCAAGCCTGATACTTCACTTAGAATACATATCCAGCACAGCTCACTGCTTCAATGGCAGGGGGAATGAAGAAAAGAGGATTTATATTCAAACAACCAACAAGGACTGAATTGCACAGGCTGGGTAAACAAGCGTGGGAGTAGCTTGCTTATTACGGTGGTTACTGCCCCAAACCCATTAGCTGGATACTTCACTTAGAAGCAGCTCCAGCACTGCTATCTATGATGGTGGGGGGTGGAAGGGAAATAGAACCAAAAAATTATTTAAAGGGACGAGTAACAGAAAAGTATGAAAAAAAAGTGTGAAAGCTTGCTGGGCAGACTGGATGGACCGTTTGGTCTTCTTCTGCCGTCATTTCTATGTTTCTATGTTTCTATGTCTCATCTTCAGCTTCAGCGCTCTGTGTCTACATCCGGGACCTGTCCCTGCTACGCCGCGCTGCCTGTCACCTACTCGATTGTGAGACTGCTGAGGACCCCTGAACTACTTCACTGTGTTACCTTCACTGCTGCCCGCTCCCCGGGCAGTACCATCGAGCCGTACAATAAATATAACTTCTCTGTGTCTGCGTGTATAGAGTCTAGCCTAGTACTGTGGTTCCTCATGGGGCTCCTCCTCGTGGGAGTGGCCATCACCGCAATACTCAAGAATCCACTCCAACATTTCATAACCATAACAGATTGCTAACTCCAGGGATTCGGCTCAGCTCACCGCTTTGCAGGCCATTCCAGGCCTGGCCCAGCAAATCTCTGAACAACAGAATTCGATAGACAACTTGACTGTTGCCTTTAATCAGCTACATGCACAGACGAATGCACCGGCTGCCTCAGATAAAGAAGTTACACCGCCAGAAGTGACGGTCAAGTCTACAGTGCCTCTCTCTGCTCCGACATGCTTCGCGGGTGTAGAGGATTTATTAATCAGTGTTGCATGCACTTTTCTCTGCAACCTAACCATTTCCCTACAGCGTATGCCAAGACCATCTATATCCTTTCGTACCTGGATGGAAGAGCACTGGCTTGGGCCTCACCGCTGTGGGAGCGCAATGACCCTATCCTGAATGATCTTGCTGGGTTTCTTGAGCTGTTTAAGTTAGTCTTTGATGACCCTGCCAGGTACTCGGTAGCAGGATCAGCTTTGGTTCATCTAAAACGAGGTAACAAACCTTTACCAGACTTCACCATTGAATTCAAGATGTTGGCTTCTGAATTACATTGGGACCCTAGGTGCCTGAAAACCCTATTTTTTGAGGGTTCATCTTTCAACTCCCGGTGACTCGTGAGATGCCCAAGATCTTAGCGGAGCTTATGCAGTTAGCAAGAAAGATTGATCTCCGAATTCGCTATAAAGTTCAAGAGGTCAAGAGTCCCAGAAGACCACTCCAGGGAGAGATTTGTGTCAAGTCTTTACACAAACCTATACTCCCAGGGCCTGCTGCTGGCAAAGAAGAACCAATGCAATTGGGCCGCAGTCATTTGACTTCTAAAGAGAGACGTCCAAAAGTGGTTGGGACTATGCATGTATTGTGGACAAGCTGGTCATGCTGTACAAACATGCCCTATGTCCGGGAAACTGGCAGATCTAAGTCCTGAGGGAGGACTCTTCTTAAGTCTAACTGCACCCTCTCCTTCACTCTCTCTTTCAGTATCTTTAATCTGCGGGCCTTTGGAATATCAGACCCTTGCCTTAGTAGACTCTGGGGCAGGGGGAAATTTAATTTTGAAACATCTAGTGGAACATTTGTGGATCCCTACCACTACTATGACATCTCCATTACTATTGTCCTCTATTCATGGAGAGCCCTTACCGGGTGAAGTAACTCTGCTTACAGAACCAATGAGCTTGCGTACCGGTGCTCTTCATACAGAGACTATTTCCTTCTTTGTGCTAGAGAAGGCAATGCACCCTGTGGTACTTGGGCTACCATGGCTGCATAAATACATGCCACAATTCAACTGGACCACTTTGGAGCTTTCACATTGGGGTCCAGACTGTCATGCAAATGCTTAATGGAAGTCTCTCCAATACCATGCATGCCAACTACCCCGTTGTTGCCTGGGTTGCCGCTTCAATATGCATCTTACCAAGATGTATTCTCAAAAGAAGCTGTTGATGTGTTACCTCCACACAGATCATATGACTGCGCAATTAATTTGAATCCAAATACGGAACCACCCAAAGGAAGGGTCTACCCTCTCTCCATAGTGGAGAATAAAGCAATGTCAATTCTTTTTTTGCAATTAGCATTATTCCACCCCCTCTTTTTTTAGGTCTGGGGATAGAGAAGATGTCATATTGTTGTATTGGTAGTTGGTTAATTATGGCTGTATCTGTGTTTTTCAGCCATGTTTCGGTAATGGCACAGATGTCAGGTTGGGTGTCCAGGAGGTGGTCGTTGAGCATGTGGGATTTTTTTGAAAGTGACTGCGAGTTGAGAAGGGTTAAGGTGATTAAAGATAGGCCTAGAAATTGTGTTAGTGAGGAGATCATGATTGGAATCAGGGATCTCTTTGAGCGTAGATTGAGCAAGGGTGGATTAGCTCTGTTGGGGAGTGAGCGAGGGATAATCGGTATGGGGAAGGTTTGTAGCATGTTGCCTTTTTGGAAGAAAGTGAATGACGGTTGGGATTGTGGAGGGAAATATAGCTGCTAGAAGAAATGAGTGATGGAAGGATGCAGGGTGCAGGAGACGTTGGGTGCTGGATTGATTGCTGGCGGAGATGAATGTTGGATGACTGCTGGATGTTGGAGTGGCTAGATGAATGCTGGATGCTGGAGTGGTTGGACGATTGCTGGAGTAGCTGGATGAGTGCTGGATGCTGGAGTGGCTGGATGATTGCTGAAGTGGCTGGATGAATGCTGGATGCTGGAGTGGCTGAATAAGTGCTGGATGCTGGAGTGGCTGGACGATTGCTGGAGTGGCTGGATGAGTGCTGGAGTGGCTGGATGAGTGCTGGATGCTGGAGTGGCTGGATGAATGCTGGAGTGGCTGGATGATTGCTGGAGTGGCTGGACGAATGCTGGAGTGGTTGGATGAGTGCTGGATGCTGGAGTGGTTGGGCGATTGCTGGAGTGGCTGGATGAATGCTGGATGCTGGAGTGGCTGGATGAGTGCTGGATGCTGGAGTGGCTGGACGATTGCTGGAGTGGCTGGATGAGTGCTGGAGTGGCTGGATGAGTGCTGGATGCTGGAGTGGCTGGATGAATGCTGGATGCTGGAGTGGTTGGGCGATTGCTGGAGTGGCTGGATGAGTGCTGGATGCTGGAGTGGCTGGATGATTGCTGAAGTGGCTGGATGAATGCTGGATGCTGGAGTGGCTGAATAAGTGCTGGATGCTGGAGTGGCTGGACGATTGCTGGAGTGGCTGGATGAGTGCTGGAGTGGCTGGATGAGTGCTGGATGCTGGAGTGGTTGGATGAATGCTGGAGTGGCTGGATGATTGCTGGAGTGGCTAGACGAATGCTGGAGTGGTTGGATGAGTGCTGGATGCTGGAGTGGTTGGGCGATTGCTGGAGTGGCTGGATGAATGCTGGATGCTGGAGTGGCTGGATGAGTGCTGGATGCTGGAGTGGCTGGACGATTGCTGGAGTGGCTGGATGATTGCTGGAGTGGCTGGATGAGTGCTGGATGCTGGAGTGGCTGGATGAATGCTGGATGCTGGAGTGGCTGGACGATTGCTGCAGTGGCTGGACGATTACTGGAGTGGCTGGATGAATGCTGGATGTTGGAGTGGCTGGACGATTGCTGGAGTGGCTGGATGATTGCTGGAGTGGCTGGATGAATGCTGGATGCTGGAGTGGCTGGATGAGTGCTGGATGCTGGAGTGGCTGGGTGATTGCTGGAGTGGCTGGATGAGTGCTGGAGTGGCTGGATGAATGCTGGATGCTGGAGTGGCTGGACGATTGCTGGAGTGGCTGGATGAGTGCTGGAGTGGCTGGAGTGGCTGGATGAGTGCTGGATGCTGGAATGGCTGGACGATTGCTGCAGAGGCTGGACGATTACTGGAGTGGCTGGATGAATGCTGGATGCTGGAGTGGCTGGATGAGTGCTGGATGCTGGAGTGGCTGGACGATTGCTGGAGTGGCTGGATGAATGCTGGATGCTGGAGTGGCTGGATGAGTGCTGGATGCTGGAGTGCCTGGACGATTGCTGGAGTGGCTGGATGAGTGCTGGATGCTGGAGTGGCTAGATGAGTGCTGGATGCTGGAGTGGCTGAAGAATGCTTGAGGAGAACTGAATTAGGGCGGTTGGATTAAGGAGAGTGTGGAGTAATAGAAAGAGATGGCAAGGGTGGCTTCTGGTTCTATGTGCTGGTGTGCACGAAGGGGCGCACAAAGGTGTGCTTGACCTCTGTCCTCGACTCCTGTGCCTGTCTGCCCAGGCCTTATGTTCCTACAAGTGTTTGACTTAGATGGTAAGCCCTCTGTGGATAGGGAAATACCAACAGTACCTGAGTGCAATCGACTATGAAGTGCTGGAAACATTTGAAAATAGGAATATAAATAAATTAAATAAACAAAAAAATGCTGTGTCTGTCTGTCCAGGCCCTATGTTCCTACAAGGGTATGACCTCCATTGCTTTGTCTGTTAGTCCAGGCCTTATGTCCCTAGGTGGGATTGACCTCTGTCCTCAACTACTGTGCATGTTTGTCCAGGCCTTATGTCCCTAGGTGGGATTGATCTCTGTCCTCGACTACTGTACCTGTTCATCCAGGGCTTATGTTCCTACAAGGGTTTGACCTCCATAGCTTTGCCTGTTCATCCAGGCCTTATGTCACTAGGTGGGATTGACCTCTGTCCTGAACTACTGTGCCTGTTCGTCCAGGTCTTATGTCCCTAGGTGGGATTGACATCTGTCCTCAACTACTCTGCCTGTCCATCCAGGCCTTATGTTCCTACAAGGGTTTGACCTCCATTGCTTTGCCTGTTCGTCCAGACTTTATGTCCCTAGGTTGGATTGACCTTGTCCTCGACTGCTTTGCCTGTCCATCCAGGCCTTGCACTCCTACAAGGGTTTGACTTAGATTGTAAGACCTATGGGGACAGAGAAATACCTACAGTACCTGAGTGTAATCGACTATGAAGTGCTAGAAACATTTGAAAATAGGAATATAAATAAATTAAAAAACCAAAAACTGCTGTGCTGTCCATCCATCCTTATGTCCCTTGGTGAGCTTGATCTATGTACTCGACTGCTGAGCCTGTCCATACAGGCCTTATGTTCCTACAATGGTTTGACATCCAATGCTTAGCCTATTCGTTCAGGCATTATGTCCCTAGGTGGGATTGACCTCTGTCCTCGACTCCTGTGCCTGTCTGTCCAGGCCTTATGTTCCTACAAGTGTTTGACTTAGATGGTAAGCCCTCTGTGGATAGGGAAATACCAACAGTACCTGAGTGCAATCGACTACGAAGTGCTGGAAACGTTTGAAAATAGGAATATAAATACATTAAAAAAACAAAAAAATGCTGTGTCTGTCCGTCCAGGTCCTATGTTCCTACAAGGGTATGACCTCCATTGCTTTGCCTGTTAGTCCAGGCCTTATGTCCCTAGGTGGGATTGACCTCTGTCCTCAACTACTGCGCATGTTCGTCCAGGCCTTATGTCCCTAGGTGGGATTGATCTCTGTCCTCGACTACTGTACCTGTTCGTCCAGGGCTTATTTTCCTACAAGGGTTTGACCTCCATAGCTTTGCCTGTTCGTCCAGGCCTTATGTTCCTACAAGGGTTTGACTTAGATTGTAAGCCCTCTGTGGATAGGGAAATACCGACAGTACCTGATTGCATCGACTATGAAGTGCTGGAAACGTTTGAAAATAGCAAGATAAATAAAGAAAGAAAAAAAACCTACTGTGCCTTTCCATTCAGGCCTTATGTCCCTAGGTGGGATTGACCTCTGTCCTCTACTACTGTGCCTGTTCGACCAGGCCTTATGTTCCTACAAGTGTTTGACCTCGCTTGCTCTTCCTGTTCGTCCAGGCCTTATGTTCCTACAAGGGTTTGACTTAGATTGTAAGCCCTATGGGGATAGGGAAATACCTACAGTACCTGAGTGTAACCAACTATGACGTGCTGGAAACATTTGAAATTAGGAATATAAATAAATTAAAAAAACAAAAAAATGTTGTGGCTGTCCATCCAGGCCTTATGTCCCTAGGTGGGATTGACCTCTGTCCTTGACTACTGTGCCTCTCTGTCTAGGCCTTATGATCCTACACGTGTTTGACCTCGATTGCTCTGCCTGTCCGTCCAGGCCTTCTGTTCCTACAAGTGTTTGACCTCAATTGCTTTGCTTGTTCGTCCAGGCCTTATGCTCCTACAAGTCTTTGACCTCCATTGCTTTGCCTGCTCGTCCAGGCCTTATCTCCCTAGATGGGATTGACCTCTGTCTTCGACTGCTGTGCCTGTCCGTCCAGGCCTTATGTTCCTACAAGGGTTTGACCTCCATTGCTTTGCCTGCTCGTCCAGGCCTTATGTCCCTAGGTGGGATTGACCTCTATCCTCAACTACTCTGCCTGTCCATCCAGGCCTTATGTTCCTACAAGAGTTTGACCTCGTTTGCTCTGCCTGTCCGACCAGGCCTTAAGTTCCTACAAGTTGGGATACGGCAGGAGAGAAGAAAAACTGATACTTCACGCATAACCAGCATAGCTCTCTGCTTCAACGGCAGGGGAGAAGAAAAACTGATACTTCACGCATATCCAGCATAGCTCTCTGCTTCAACGGCAGGGGAGAAGAAAAACTGATACTTCACGCATATCCAGCATAGCTCTCTGCTTCAACGGCAGGGGAGAAGAAAAACTGATACTTCACACATATCCAGCATAGCTCTCTGCTTCAACGGTAGGGGAGAAGAAAAACAACCATTAAGGGCTGAATAACATAGTCTGGGTAAAACAAATAAGCATGGGTGTAGCTTGCTTATTGCGGCAGTTACTACCCCTAACTAATCAAGCTTGATATTTCACTTGGATGCAGCTCCATCACTGCTCTCTACATTAATGTTGGGGGTGGAAGGGAACCAGAACCAAAGGTTACTAAGAGCCAAGAGAAACAGATAAGTATGAGAAAAAAGAAGTGTGAAGCTTGCTGGGCAGACTGGATGGGCCGTTTCTTCTTCTTCTGCCGTCATTTCTCTGTTTCTATGTTTCAATGTTTTAATTGCATCAGTAGCTTGGGATCTTCTTAGTGTTTGGGTAATTGCCAGGTTCTTGTGGCCTGGTTTGACCTCTTTTGGAAACAAGATGCTGGGCTTGATGGACCCTTGGTCTGACCCAGCATGGAAATTTCTTATGTTCTTATGTTCTCATGTGAATTCTATTCAGCTGATAGGGGTCTCATAAAACTCTAGCTCACAACGGTCAATATTATGCAAGCAACAACAACAACAACAATGTTTTGAGTTGACTAAGGCCTGGATTCTCCATTCTATCGCAGAATGGTGAATCCAGCGAAAGGGGGGGGGGGGGGGGGAAGGGGGGGGGGGTCGGGCCTGAGAAAACCGGGAGCCTTCGCACCACCGTGGGGTTATCGAGGCCAGCTTTCGCACCCAATACCGCCACTATGAAAGGTGGTGCTATTGGGTGCGCTACTGGCGATAATAACGTGGCTTACCTTATCGCTGCCAGTGAAGGCATTGCGGAGTCCTCCCTGACTCCTCCCCTCGCCGCCACGACTCCACCCCTAGCAAGCTATCCTACGCAATAAGCTTTACAAAATGACACCCTAAGTTGGGTAAGTTCTGCAGCGCATAAATGCAAATGAGGATCATTTCAGAGACAATGGGCAAAATCTATTCTTCTATTCATAAGTTGTATACTGATGTAGCCCAAAAGAAAATCAGATTTAAGATTCTTCACAACATATATTGGGCTGAAATATGAAGATATCACATGAAGTTGAATATCTCACCTGTTTGTAATATATGCCATTCTGAACATGGGTCTATGACCCATCATTTTTTAACTTGTATTATAAAAACATTTTGGGATCATATTCAACAGGTGATATATAATTGTATGGAAACAAATCTAGACATGGATGGAATAACTGTCCTACTGGGAGAACCCTTTATAAAGGCTAGACAAGAAGGGGGGAGAGACCGGTTCCAAGCACTGGCAGTAACGGTAGCTTGTAAAAGTCTCTTGATACACTGGTTGGAGGATAAACTGCCAGATTTTTATATTTGGCAACAAAGGATGCTTAATTATATGATTCTGGAAAGGCTAGTCATAAGGTACGATAAGTGCAAAGAAGATAAGGAGTAAGAAAATGCTTGGGCCAAAATTGCTCCTTCGCGGCCCAAATCGCTGCATCACCGACCACCCAAGTGGCCAGGAAACCTTGCCAGTCAGCTGTTTTCTTCACGGCATGGTGCTGCCGTCAAGTTCTCCCAAGCGGCAGGGGAAGCCGTGGCCACTCCGACATCTTGCGGCCTGGAGGCTGCCCAGAAGCCTGCCTGCTCTTTTGCGTCTGCGTGCAGAGTGCTGTCTGTGGTCCTGTGTTCTCTTCCTGGCCCTGCTCTTAGGCGCCGGTGCACGCCTCTTCAGTGAATTTAAAGGACCAGTAGCAGGAAGTGCTCCTGGCTCCACCAGAATCTAGCTGGTCCTCATTTCTTGGTTTAGCCCTATATAAGGGCCTTGCTTGTCTTCAGTCAGGGCCTTCGGATCAAGTTTCACAGTCGTCTGTGTCTTCATCTTCAGTCCAGGTCCTCCATGGTCTTCTTCTCCTTTGACGGCTCCGTCTTCATATTCCTGATGCCCGATGTCTCTTCGTCCGTACCTCCAAATGTCTTCATGTTCCTGATGTCCTGGTCTTCTGTTGCTTCAATGTTCCTGATGTCCTGGTCTCGTTCTCTGTCTAGAGTCTAAGGCAGCTCCAGTGTGGTCCGTGACCAGCCCCGTGGGTGGGCTGTGTAGGGCGTGCTGTGTCACAGTCTCAACTTAGCTCTTGCTCTTGACTTGTTGTCTCCGGACCTCGCTCCTGACTATGTCGGTTCCAGCGTGGTCCGCGACCAGCCCCGCGGGTGGGCTGTGTAGGGTGCGCTGCGTCACAGTCTCAACTTAGCCCTTGCTCTTGACTTGTTGTCTCCGGAACCTCACTCCTGACTATGTTGGTTCCAGCGTGGTCCGCGACCAGCCCCACGGGTGGGCTGTGTAGGGCACGCTGCTTCGCAGTCTCACTCCGCTCTCGCTCCTGACTCTTTGTCTACAGAACCTCACTCTCCTTACTTTGTCTACAGTCCTAGCTCCTGAACCTTCGTCCAAGAGTCTTCGCCCATGTCTTCATCCAAGAGTATTCGCCTATGTCTATGTCCGTCTTCGCCTATGTCTACGTCCAAGGGTCTTCGCCTATGTCTTTGTCTACGAGTCTTCCATGCCCAAAGGCCTCCGTCTGCCCTCGTCCTCTGACCAGCCTGCTGCCTACTGCCGTTACCCAGCAGCAGGTCTGAAAGGGCTTGGAACGGTCGGAGGACTGTTCATTGACCAACATTGCGTTGCTGGTCTTCTTGGGGCGTGCAGGTCTGGTAGAGGGTCAGACCTTCAGTCTCCTTGTCTTCACTTCAGCCTTCTTCTGTTTCTTGTTTGCCTGTGCTTGCATTGGCTCACCTCTTGCTGCGCTCCCAGGACTCCTCCCTGAGTGGCGTGGCGATCCAAGGGCTCACATCTCCCTCCAGAAACGACTGCGCCTCCGCGCTCGCAACAGTATCTAAAGGCCCTGAGCTTGGTGAGCTGTGCCTGTGATGAGCTCCAGTTTTTTTGGATATTTTTTGGCCTTGATTTTTGCCAGGAAATGTTTTACTTCAGTTTCTGGACTTCCTTCAACTTGTTTTTGCCCAGAGAATTTTTTCACCTTAGTTCCTGGACATTTAATACTATGCCTTAATCATTTTTTTATTTTTTTTGCTCCATGTTTTCCCTCTACAGCTGTCTGGTTCCCACGACCTGCAGGAGGCACCTGCATCTAAACCATCTTAGAGTTCAATTCATCCTGGAACTTCCATGACTAGCAGGAGGTGCCTGCCACTCTTCCAGAGTTCATCTCCGTTCTTCCCATTACGATGTGTTTCATCTCCCTGGGTTCTGTACAACCTGCAGGAGGTGCCTGCACCCAACTTCCATATCCAGCATCCAGTATCTTCAACAACCAGAGTACTCAAGTGTCAGAGAGTTAGGGAGGTACCAGTAATGGAGAAGGTTTTCATGGGTAATGATTCAGATGGACTGAATCAAATCACGGTGAACCTAGAAGATGTGGTAGGCCTGATTGACAAACTGAAGAGTAGTAAATCACCTGGACCGGATGGTATACACCCCAGAGTTCTGAAGGAACTAAAAAATGAAATTTCAGACCTATTAGTAAAAATGTGTAACTTATCATTAAAATCATCCATTGTACCTGAAGACTGGAGGATAGCAAATGTAACCCCAATATTTAAAAAGGGCTCCAGGGGCGATCCAGGAAACTACAGACCGGTTAGCCTGTCTTCAGTGCCAGGAAAAATAGTGGAAAGTGTTCTAAACATCAAAATCACAGAACATATAGAAAGACATGGTTTAATGGAACAAAGTCAGCATGGCTTTACCCAGGGCAAGTCTTGCCTCACAAATCTGCTTCACTTTTTTGAAGGAGTTAATAAACATGTGGATAAAGGTGAACCGGTAGATATAGTATACTTGGATTTTCAGAAGGCGTTTGACAAAGTTCCTCACGAGAGGCTTCTAGGAAAAGTAAAAAGTCATGGGATAGGTGGCGATGTCCTTTCGTGGATTGCAAACTGGCTAAAAGACAGGAAACAGAGAGTAGGATTAAATGGGCAATTTTCTCAGTGGAAGGGAGTGGACAGTGGAGTGCCTCAGGGATCTGTATTGGGACCCTTACTGTTCAATATATTTATAAATGATCTGGAAAGAAATACGACGAGTGAGATAATCAAATTTGCAGATGACACAAAATTGTTCAGAGTAGTTAAATCACAAGCAGATTGTGATAAATTGCAGGAAGACCTTGTGAGACTGGAAAATTTGGCATCCAAATGGCAGATGAAATTTAATGTGGATAAGTGCAAGGTGATGCATATAGGGAAAAATAACACATGCTATAATTACACAATGTTGGGTTCCATATTAGGTGCTACAACCCAAGAAAGAGATGTAGGCGTCATAGTGGATAACACATTGAAATCGTAGGTTCAGTGTGCTGCGGCAATGTTGGGAATTATTAGAAAGGGAATGGTGAATAAAACGGAAAATGTCATAATGCCTCTGTATCGCTCCATGGTAAGACAACACCTTGAATACTGTGTACAATTCTGGTCGCTGCATCTCAAAAAAGATATAATTGTAATGGAGAAGGTACAGAGAAGGGCTACAAAAATGATAAGGGGAATGGAACAGCTCCCCTATGAGGAAAGACTAAAGAGGTTAGGACTTTTCAGCTTGGAGAAGAGACGGCTGAGGGGGGATATGATAGAGATGTTTAAAATTATGAGAGGTCTAGAACGAGTAGATGTGAATTGGTTATTTACTCTTTTGGATAGTAGAAAGACTAGGGGGCACTCCATGAAGTTAGCATGGGGCACATTTAAAACTAATCGGAGAAAGTTCTTTTTTACTCAACGCACAATTAAACTCTGGAATTTGTTGCCAGAGAATGTGGTTAGTGCAGTTAGTATAGCTGTGTTTAAAAACGGATTGGATAAGTTCTTGGAGGAGAAGTCCATTGCCTGCTATTAAGTTCACTTAGAGAATAGCCACTGCCATTAGCAATGGTAACATGGAATTGACTTAGCTTTTGGGTACTTGCCAGGTTCTTATGGCCTGGATTGGCCACTGTTGGAAACAGGATGCTGGGCTTGATGGACCCTTGGTCTGACCCAGTATGGCATTTTCTTATGTTCTTATGTTCTTATTCTAAGGATCTAAAGGATCATTGTCAACACATCAGGCAAGTAATACAGATTCTGAGGGAGAATCGCTTGTTCGCTAAGTTGGAGAAATGCCTCTTTGAGCAAGAGTTACTCCCTTTCCTGGATTACATTGTTTCAGCTACGGGGTACAGGATGGATCCAGAAAAGGTATCCGCCATCCGAGACTGGCCTCATCCCATAGGAGTAAAGGCGCTTTAACGATTCTTAGGTTTTGCCAACTTCTATAGGCAATTCATCCCGCCCTACTCCAGCAAGGTGGCTCCTCTCACGGCACTTACAAAAAAAGGGGTGGACGCAAGGAATTGGTCGCCAGAAGCACGCCAGGCTTTTGCGGCCCTGAAGGAAGCATTTTTGGAAGATATTTGCCTCCACCACCCAGATCCACAATGCCAGTTCATGGTGGAGGTCGATGCCTCCGATGTGGCAGTCGGGGCTGTCCTGAGCCAAGTATCTGGTAATGGTAAAGCACTACTGTGCTCCTACTTCTCCAGGAAATTTTCACCTGCAGAAAGAAATTATGGTATCAGAGACAAAGAACTATTGGCCATAAAGATGGCCTTCGAAGAATGGCGCCAGTGGCTGGAGTGGGCTCAACACCCAGTGGTTGTGTATATGGACCACAAGAATCTAGAGCACCTGTGCCACACCCAGCACCTCAATCCCTGGCAGGCCCGGTGGTCCCTCTTCTTTACTCGATTTAATTTTGTCCTCCGCTACCAACCGGCCTCCAAGAATATCCAGGCAGATGCCCTGTCCCGCACCACCGAGGCCGAGGATACACCAATGTCACCCCAATATATCCTTGATCCTGCCAAGGTACTCCTTGCTGCTTCTGAGGTAGCTCCCGCTGGCAAGACTGTGGTGCCTACTCACCTGCGTAGGAAAGTGCTAGCATGGGCCCATGATTCTTTGACCACAGGACATCCAAGAGTAGCACAGACCCTGGAATTACTGACTGAGTTTTACTGGTAGCCCCAAGTCAAGAAAGATGTCCACAGCTACGTCCGTTCCTGCCCTATGTGTGCCAGGCAGAAGCCCCTGCACGGACGCCCCTGGAGACTCCTTCAGCCCCTGCCCATTCCTACCGAGCCCCGGACCCACCTGTCCACTGACTTTATTGTGGATCTACCTGCCTCCAAAGGGAAGACCGTGATCTGGGTCACAGTCGACCAGTTCTCTAAGATGGCCCATTTTGTACCACTTGCTAAACTACCTTCGGCACCAGAGCTGGCAGGCCTTTTCACGCAACATGTCTTCCACCTGCATGGGCTCCCTCTGCATATAGCCTCCGATCGGGGCCCTCAGTTTACGGAAAAATACTGAAAAGCCCTCTGCAGGAAGTTCGGGGTGCAACTCGACCTGACCACAGCTTTCCACACCCAAGGTAACGGCCAGGCCGAACGCACTAATCGGTCCCTTAAGACCTTTCTTCAGGCCTTTGTGGGAGACCTCCAAAATGATTGGGTCGCCTTATTACCCTGGGCAGAATTTTCTTACAACCACCATAAACACTCTGCTACCGGCCTCTCTCCATTCCAGGTGGTCTACGGAAAGACCCTTCAGCCCCCCTTGGGAATACCTCTGATAGTGCCATCGCCCACAGTGCAGCTCACGGCTCGACAACTGCGCAACCTCTGGAGCTCTACCCAAGAAAAACTCCGGTTGGCGTCTGCCAAGGCGAATAAGTACGCTGACAGACTACGGCGCCTGGCCCCGGTCCTCCTCCCAGGGAGTAAGGTCTGGTTGAGCACTAGAAATATCCGGTTACAGGTTCCTTCCATGTGCCTGGCCCCCAGGTATATTGGTCCATTTACTGTGGTGAAGCGAGTATGGGCTGTATCCTACCGGCTACGACTACCGTCCACTTTGCGGATTCACAACGTGTTACACATGTCCGTGCTTAAGCCGGTGGTGCTCTCCACCTTTCATAACAAGCCTCCGGAAAACACCGCCACTGAGGCCGAGACCGACGGCACCTATACGGTGAAGGATGTTCTGGACATTCGATTCCACCGCCGCCGGTGGGAATTCCTCTTCTCATGGGAGGGGTACGGCCCAGAGGAGAATTCCTGGGAGTCTTCTTCCAATATCCTGGATAAAAACCTTCATCTGTTCCATGTGGATCACCCAAGTAAACCCAGGCCTCCAGGGAGGGGACATAAGAGGAGGGGTACTGTTACAGTATTGGGCCGTGCCCCGGGACCTACACTCACCACGCGGCTGGTCCGGCCGCAGGAACGCCTTCCCTCCGGCCTCCCAGGCCGAATACGCGGCCCTCCGCGGCATTCTCCCTGCAAGAGAAATGCCGGCGCCGATCTGCGGCTGTCCCCATCCCCTAGGCGTGCACGCGCTGGGGCTTCTGCCTTAAAGGGGCCAGCGCGGGAAAACCCAGGAACAGCTCCTGATGATGTCAGACGCTGCCGGGCCATTTAAACCTGGCAGCTGTAGCATTACCTCACCTTGCAACGAGGTTTGCACAGTCCTTCTGTGTTTCTAGTTGCTGTATTGGACTCCGGTTCGTCTCTGCTGACTTCTGGCTTCTGATCTAGCTCTGTTCTTTGACTACGTCTTCAGCTTCCTCCCCTGGCTTTGGTTTGTCTTCTGTCTTCTGACTCCTGACCCGGCTTCGTATCCTGACTTCGTCTTCAGCTTTCGTCCCTGGCTTTGGTTTGGACCTCTGACTTCTGGCTTCTGACCCAGCTTCGTTCTTGGACTCCGACTTCGGCTTTTTCCACCACCTCAGGTATCCGGTACTTGCTGGCCCAGAGGATTCTCCTAAGTCCCAGCGGCTTGGACTCTTACGGGCTCCTCCCGGGGGAGCCATGGGCGTCCGAGGGTGAAGACTCTTCCAGCCTCCTGGGCCCAGCCATCCTCTCTTTCCACCTCTCCAGACGCTGCCCATATCCTTGGTCGCATAGGGTCCCACCTAAGTCCAAGAGGCCCGGGTTCCTATGGGATCCTCCTGGGGGAACCTCAGGCTTCCAGTGGTGAAGTCTTCTCCAGAGTCTCTTCAGCGCTGCCTCCCAGCTGTGACCTTCCTGTGGGTTCCCACAGTATTCCATCTACCGCATCAGCCGGCCCAAGGGTCCATGATCGTAACATTGTCTTCCTTGAGACCCTATGGTGCGTCAACCTTACTTTCTTGGATCCAGAGGAACCCATGTGGTTATCTTCAGTTCATCACCCCAGGAAACCTCCGTACAGCTCAATGAGGTCACCGAGCATTTGCCAACTCCTGTATCTTCTACTAGTGACTCACTTCTGCTAGGATGCTCTCCATTGGCCATACTTGACCATCCATGTTTGGAGATTTAATGTGAACCCATGAAACTCTTTGCTGACTTTGAGCCTGTCTCTTGAAGTTCCATCCGTCATGAGTGGCTCCTTAATCCAGCTCTAAGGGAACCATCTTCATAATCATCGAAGCAATTCTCTTCAGCAAACAGTCTCCTGCATAAGTGCCACGGCGACACCTACTGACCATCAAGTCTGCGAACAATTTCATCACCTTGTGAGTGCCTGAAGTATTCATGGATTCCTAAGATGCAACACTCTCGTACCAAACTGTAAAGACTTTCATCTATCCATGCAAGCCCGGAAGCAGCAATCCTGAGCTTCTTCATTTTTGCCTGCTCGTCTTCCTGGATCCTGACTTCGGCTCGTCCTTTGGCATCCTGCTTCGCCACCTTCCGCGGACCCCACCTAAGTCCAAGCAACTCGAATCCTCAAGGGCCCTTCCCGGGGGGATCTCAGGTCTCCAGTGGTGAAGATTCTGTGGATCTCCCGGCTCCGACTTCCTGCTCAACTCACGTCCTCTAGAACTCTCAGCATACACTAGTCCCCAGGTGACTGCTCCTAAGTCCAAGTGGCTCAGATCCTGAAGGGCTCCTCCTGGGGGGATCTCGGGCTTCCAGTGGTGTAGATTCTGTGGGTCTTCTGGCTTCAACCCTTACTGAGGGCCTTCCCTTGGTATTGACTTCATCATCTTCTTTAGACAAAAGTTGCCTCCAGGATCTACTCTCCATCATCTGAACTATGTGCATCGAACTTCCATTCGAGTCCTCCTGACACCACTGCTATCCAAAAAGCAGTTTGCAGTAGCAAGTTTGTTTACTTACTCCCCTGAAGTTCCATCGTCACAGCTATAGAATCCAGCTTGAAATCTAATCCGTCTTTTCCTTGCTACCACCGTGAAGATGACACTTGTCTACTTGCCACACTTGCTTTGACTACCTTGAACCAAGAACCAGTTCTTATTCCAAGTTACTGCTCGTCTATGCCGTTTATCCTAGACCTCTGGTTCTTGATCTCTGCCACCTTGAACAATTGAATGAGATGCAAGCCTGCTGACCTGCTATCTGTACCTAGCTTGTTTCATGTCTACATTGTCTTGTCTATGTCTTGCCGGGATTTTTGATATTCTTCACTATGTCTTCAGCTACAGTATTACCATCGCAACAGTTCCTCGTTAAGCATCTTTCAACTTCTGTCCTTGGACCCTTGATTGTCCCCTGATGATATGGAGTGCTCCTCCATCCTTCCAAGCTGTTGATAGGAGGCTTGGGGAGGGGGACTTTAAGGGGGGGTACTATTACGATTCCTGCTCGCGGAGCCCATCCAGCGAGTAGGCCTCTCTATTTACCTTCTTGTCCTGCTGCTTCCCATTCTGCTGACTCCTGCTTTTGCGGCCTAGTACCGCTGTCCGGACCGCAGTCACGCCACCGACGTTTCTTCAGTCTCACGGCAGGGAGCCGCTGAGACTGCTGCTCCTTCATGGCCCAAATCGCCGCATCACCAAGGAGGCAGCACCAGTCAGCTGTTTTCTTCGTGGCATGGTGCGGCCATCAAGCTCTCCCGAGCGGCAGGGGAAGCTGTTGCCACGCCGACATCTTGCGGCCTGGAGGCCACTCAGAAGCCTGCCTGCTCTTTCACATCTGCGTGCAGAGAGAATGCTGCTGTCCATGGTCCTGTGTTCTCTTCCTGGCCCTGCTCTTAGGCGCTGGCACGCACCTCTTTAGTGTATTTAAAGGGCCACTAGCAGGAAGTGCTCCTGGTTCCACCGGAATTCAGCTGATCCTCATTTCCTGGTTTAGCCCTATATAAGGGCCTTGCTTGTCTTCAGTCAGGGCCTTTGGATCGAGTTTCACAGTCGTCTGTGTCTTCATCTTTGGTCCAGGTCCTCTGTGGTCTTCTTCTGCTTTGATGGCTCCATTTTCATGTTCCTGATGTCCAATGTCTCTTTGTCCGTACCTCCAGATGTCTTCATGTTCCTGATGTCTGATGTTTCTTAGTCTGTACCTTCAGATGTCTTCATGTTCCTGATGTCCTGGTCCTCCATTGCTTCAGTGTTCCTGATGTCCTGGTCTCATCCTCTGTCTAGAGGATACGGCGGCTCCAGCATAATCAGCGACCAGCCCAGAGGGTGGGCTGTGTAGGGCGTGCTGCGTTGCAGTCTCAACTTAGCTCTTGTTCTTGACTTGTTGTCTACAGAACCTTGCTCCTGATTCTTTGTCTACAGAACCTCGCTCCTGACTACGTCGGTTCCAGCATGGTCCACGACCAGCCCCGCTGGTGGGCTGTGTAGGGCATGCTGCGTCGCAGTCTCACTCACCTCTCACTCCTGACTCTTTGTCTACAGAGCCTCACTCTTGTTGCCTTGTCTACAGTACCTTGCTCCTGAACCTTCATCCAAGAGTCTTCGCCCATGTCTTTCGTCCAAGAGTATTCGCCTATGTCTACGTCCAAGAGTCTTTGCCTATATCTTTGTCTAAGAGTCTTCCATGCCCAAAGGCCTCCATCTGCCCTCATTCTCTGTCCGGCCTGCCGCCTATTGCCGGTACCCAGCGGCAGGTCTGAAAGGGCTTGGAATGGTCGGAAGACTGTTCATTGACCAACATTGCGTTGCTGGTCTTCTTGGGGTGTGCAGGTCCAGTAGAGGGTCAGACCTTCAGTCTCCTTGTCTTCGCTTCAGCCATCTTCTGTTTCTACTTTGTCCATGCTTGCATTGGCTCACCTCTCGCTGCACTCTTGGGGCTCCTCCCTGAGTGGCGTGGCTATCCAAGGGCTCACATCTCCCACCAGAAGTGACCGCGCCTCCGCACTCGCAACAATTTCTTCACAAAGAGGGTGATGGAAGCCTTGAATGCCCTTCATGAGGAGTTGGTAAAGAAGAAAACAGTCAAGGAATTCAAAGGGTCATGGGATAAACACTGTGGATCTCTAAAGGCTGAAATACAGAAATGAGATAAGTGTGCAGGGGTGGGGTGGGGGGGTACCTTGCTGGTATGGCAGGTTACTGCCCTTAGCAGAAGGCTTGAAGATTTCTACCCTTAACTAATATGCTTTGATGCTTTTAATGCAACTGCATTAAAAGCATTAAAAGCAACTGCATTAAAAGCAATTTCTATTATCCCCCTGCCATTTAAGCATTTCATGCTTAAATGGCAGGGGGATAATAGAAATTTGTTTCAGACAACAATCTAGAGCCCCAACTTCCATGGTCTGGGATACTTTACACGGAAATAAGGGAAAAAGCACAGGATTGCTTCTATGGCCAAGTTCTAAAAGAAATGGAAGTAACTTGGTGGTGTGGCGGTTACTACCCTTAACCAAATAAACTTTGACACCTTTGATGCATCTCCAACACTGCTCTCTGCTTCAACAGCAGGGCAAAAGGAGAAATGGATTTAGACAGCATCCATCGAGGGTCTGACTTTTATGGTCTGCAGATTTGATGAACATGAGGGTAACCAGTACAGTGCAGTAATTATTAGCCTTAATAGAAGCATGGGATTACTACCCTTAACCAAATAAACCTTGATGCTTTCGATGCAACAACAGCATTGCTCTCTGTTTCAAAGGAGAGGGGGTGGGGGCTGAAAGGAAAGAGACATTTGGATTCAGATATAACCAACACAAGCCATGACTTTTTTTTACAATCTGGGGTACTAATGTGCCTACATTAAGGAAAAAACACAGGACTGCTTTTATGGCTAAGCCCATAAGCAAAGCACGTCAAGCAAGACTGACTGATACATGGAGGTAACCCTCATGGTGTGGCAGATGCTGCCCTGGGAAGCTTGCTGGGCAGACTGGAAGGTCCGTTGGTCCTGTTCTTCCATCATTTCTATGTTTCTATGTTAGTTAAACTGCAATTACATATGTAAAACCCGGTTTCAAGCATGTGAATGCTTTTGAAAATCAGACCCTTAGGGCTAGATTTTCAAAGGGGTACATGCATACCCCCTGAAAACCTGCCCGAAGTTCCCTTTGCGCATGCCGACCCTATGTTGAGTAGGCTCAATGGCGCACGCAAGCCCCCGGACACGCATAAGTCCCACGGCTTTCCTGGGGGGGGGGCGTGTCGGGGGCGTGTCACGGCAGCGCATCATTTGGGGCGGGGCAGCGGGCATGGTTCTGGCCCAGGGGTGTGGCCGAGGCCTCCGAAACAGCTCCCGGGCCGGGGAATCGTACAGCCGGAGCAGGCGTAACTTCTGGAATAAAGATAGGGGGGAGTTTAGATAGGGCTGGGGGGTGGGGGGAGGGGGAGGGAACGAAGGCAGGCTGCGCAGCTCGGCACGCACAGGCTGCTGATTTTGGGCAGCCTTGCGCATGCCGACCCCGGATTTTAATGGATACGCGTGGCTACGCATGTATCTATTAAAATCCCGCGTACTCTTGTTTGCGCCTGGTGCTCGAACAAAAGTACGCATGTGCGTAACTTTGTAAAATCTACCCCTTAGTGTGTATGTGCAGAGTGGATGGGAGGAGGGGCAGGAAACCCTAACACTTCTCCCTTAATGTTACCTTTCTCTTATGTTCTATTTATAAGAATGACTTATACAACCAGGGATTCCCCAGGAGATGAGGGGAAATAGGTGGAGGTATAGTTAAGATTTCAAGTCACCAGTGGGGGGTTAACACAAGTTGTATTACTAAATGCAATTTGCATTAACCCACTTTATATATTAATAAGCTGCTTTGCATGAATTTAGATGTGATGCAGCTCATTAACATTTCTACCATGTGATCTTGATCTATGCACATTAATGCTGCATTAGCCTTACTGCATTTAGTACATTGTCCTTTTATTATTATTCTTGGCTCTTAGACAATGAGTCTGATCTCTGGAGGCAAGGGTAGAAGTCTTGGAGTAGCTGAGGCAGACAGAAAGATATATGGAGGAGAATTTCAGGGAAATAGTACAGCAGAAACCAACTGCAGACTAGCAGCCCCAGTGCTACTTTGGAAAAACAAGAACACCTGGCAGGAGACCAGTGCCTTGGTGGAGCAGGAAATTATACTACAGCTAAGATCTGCCCTCCAGATGATGCCTTATCCTCTTGCTCTGAGAATGAGTCTTCAGGGGCTGTGCTCAGGATGGAAGGCTTAGGACTACCATTATTGGCAATTTGATCATAAGGAATGAAGAGAGCTGAGTAGCTGATGGGCATGAGGATCTCTTGGTAACCTGACTGATCTATACAAAGAAGCAGATCTCCTGTGACAATAAGATAGGATTTTAGAAAGTGCTGGAGAGAAGCCAGCTGTCACAGTACAAGAGGGTAACAATAACATAGGAAGGTGCAGAAAGGAGGTTCTGGAGGCTAAAATTAGGATTTAATGTAGGAAATCAAAATCCAGACTCTCCAGGTTTACATTTTCATAAATGTTCCCAGTTCTACAAGCAGGACCTCAAGGGCAGACTGAGCTCCAGAGTCTCGGTGCATGCATTAGATGATGGTGCAGGAACAAGGGCATTAGATTTGTTAGGAACTGGGGAATATTCTTGAGAAGGGGAGCTATGGGATAGGATCCACCTTAGCCAGAGTAAAATCGAGCTGCTGATGCTAACATGTATACGAAAACAGCTTTTAAACTACATCATGAGGGAAAACCAATAGTCATTCAAAAGTGCATGGTATGAGGAAAGGATCTTCCATGAATACTTATAAACAGGTAGTAGAGAAGTTGTTATAAAGGCAGAAGTAGCCCAGATAGATATGAATAAAGAAAATACAGATGTGTAAACTGCTTGTGTCTTCTGGTAAGAAGAGGCTGTAAATACAAATACAAATAGAAATATAATTAACCTACTTTACAATGTCTTTATACAAATGCCAGAAACCTGAATAGTAAGAGTTGGAATGTATGCATTACAAGAGAAAATGTAGACATGATGCGCATCTCAGAGATGTGGTGAAAGGAGGATATTTTAAGATGGTGCCGGCCATCCATTGCTCCTACCATGTGACAGGGGCTGGTTATTGGCACCGATAGCCCCTGTCACATGGTAAGGGCAAAGGGCCACCGGTGCCATTTTGTTTACTGGCAGCCGATGGCCCGAGAGCAGGAGATCGTTCCTGGGATCCCCGCTGGACCACCAGGGACTTTAGGCAAGTTTTGGGGAGGTCGGGAGGGTGGGGATTGTAAATAATTAAATCTCTAGGATCGGGGTGGGGGTTTTTTTTTCGTATCGGGACAGCCAAAAAATAAACCGGTCAGAACCGCGGGAAATAAAATTTCACACGGTTCTGATTCGCTGAATGATAATAAGACCTTACAAGTAAAAGTAGAGAATGTGGAAACAACTGTTAATAATGTAGTAAAAAGAGTGGATGATATTGAAAAGGTTCAGTTGAATTTAATTAAATCCGAGAGGTTATATGCAGGTAAAATAGAACAGATGGAGAATCAGTTAAGGAAAGCCAATTTGAGAATATTGAACTTCCCAGTAACTCATCTGATTTCCCCTATGGAATTATTTAAGAGTTACTTAATCAATGTGTTAAAGTATGTAGAAAATGCCATTCCAGTTATATCTAGAATATATTACCCGTCTCAAAAAGTTGAAACAAAGGGATTACAACAAGAGCAAGATACATCTAAAGAGAATGCTATAAATCTTTCTGATCTGCTGGAGAAATCGTCAGAATTAGATATTAAAACAAGAGCAGTACTGATTGTTCAGTTTGCCTTTATATCAGAGAGAGATACAGTCCTGAGATTTTATTTTAAAAACCAAAAGTTAAAGTTTCATGGCCAATGTGTCAGCATATTTCCTGATATAGCTAGGGACACACAGTTGAGGAGGAGGGAATTCTTAACTTTGAGGGAAAAGGTGATACAATTGGGAGCCAAGTTTACATTGAGATTCCCATGTCGATGTATTATATCTTTACAAGATTCAAGATTTATATTTAACCATCCTGATCAACTCCGGTCTTATCTGGATTCCCATCCCTAAGGTTTCCATATGAGGGAAATGTAAAAGGGGGGTAAAGGTAGCATATTTGATATTATTGAGTTATAAGTTACTGCTCTAAATTGCTATTTACCTAGTTCTTTATTTCCTTATTGTAATCTAAATAGAATTTTACACGGATTGCAAACGTGTTAAGATGTTAAAATGTATTAGAGTTGCAAAGATGTTAAAATGTTAAAATGTTAAAATGTATTAGAGTTGCAAAGATGTTAAAATGTATTAGAGTTGCAAAGGTGTAATGTCTTTATGAAAATTTGAAATTTCAATAAAAATAAAAAAAAAAAAAAAAAAAATTTCACACGGTTCTACAAAAACGAAACCGGAAACGATTGCCGGTACAATACATATTTCTTTCATACATTACAAAAAGGTTGAAGGAAGACCAAATGACTACCAGCATAGATTTAATGATGAGGTAAGATATCAGTTAATGCCAAAACACATCTTTAAAGAAATGGAAAGTGGGGGCATGTAAAGATGGTGCCCTGAGCGGCTGTGTGCTTTTTTTGGAACTTTTTCTGATTATTTCAAGCCATGGGGAAGAGAAAAGGGGTTATAAGAACTTACCCATCTGCAGGAGCGACCCAGCAGGCCACCCTGCCAGAGTTTTCACCTGCCCTGCCTTCACCAACCCTGGATTCTAACTTGGCTGGTTTAGGGGCTCAGGCCTGTTGATTGCTGAGGCCTTACTCAGCCCAGTGGATCGGTCCACACTGAGGCTTCCTGGAATCACTGCTAGTGCAAGAGTTCAATCGCTTGTGCAAGAATGGAGTCCCGGTGTTTCTGCAGTGTCATTGAATGGCATCTCCGCACCTGCCATTGGTGGTAGAGCACAGCAGGAGGCCGCAGAGAAGGGTCAGCTTTTCTAGGTGCCAGAGAGGTTTGTTGGAAGTGATGCACCTGTTGTGCTAGCATTGGGTGGATCCTTTTAGCATCCAAGATCTCGGGTACCGACTTTCAGAAGGTTCAAGCAGTTATTAACTCCCTCCAGGTTAGACCAGCGATAGAAAACCTAATTTGGTGACTCTTGATAGTTGATGGGCTATTATGGCTAGGGGTGTGCATTCGTTTCCTATGTATTTGTAATCCGCAACGTATAGGGCCATATTTGTTGTATTCATGGGGAAGCGAAACGTATCGCGATTCCCCACGAATACAATGAATCTTCTCCGAATTATTTGGCCGTCTAAAGGAGCCAATTTAAACAACCCCCCACCCTCCTGACCTCCCCCCACCCCCAAGACTTACCAAAACTCCCCGGTGATCCAGCGGGGGGTCCGGGAGCCATATCCTGCACTCACACCCTCGGCTGCCGGTATTCAAAATGGTGCTGATAGCCTTTGACCTACTATGTCACAGGGGCTACCGGTGCCATTGGTCAGCCCCTGTCACATGGTAGGCCGGCACCATCTTGACCAATGGCACCGGTAGCCCTTGTGACAAAGGTCAAAGGCTATCGGCACCATTTTGAATACTGGCAGCCGAGGGTGTGAGTGCAGGAGATGGCTCCCGGACTCCCCAGTGGACCACCAGGGAGTTTTGGTAAGTCTTGTGGGGGGGGGGGGGGTCAGGAGGTTGGGGGATTGTACTTAATTCAATTTTAGCCGGGAAATGAATAAGAATTAACGCATGTACATATCGGGGGGCCCCCTTGCCAAATCCAACGATTCTGCCCCCCGACGAATACGAATCCCGAATGCAACATATGGCATCCCTCTGCACATCCCTAATTATGGCATCTGTTGAACAGTCTCATCCCTGGTCTCTTTTACTTTGGACATTCATTCTGAATCAAGACCAACATTTGCTGTCATGTGAAGCTAAGATTTCTAACCTGGAGACATCTGTCTCCATGGTTAAAGATGTGCAAGCTAAGTAAATAGAGGATCTTACATTGGTTTTGCATAGACTTGAAAATCTGGAGAATGTTTTTAAGAATTTGAATTTATGTATAATAAATTTTCCTCAGATACCATTGCTTTTCTCTTTTGAAAATGTTTAAATCCTATATAAAAGATGTTTGGAAAATACAGGAATCTTCTTTTCCTCCAATTCAGAAAATTTTTTATTTGCCTTTGACCAAGAAGAATATGGATAGAGAAAACCAGGACAGAGTACAGCAGGATGTTCCTCTTAACTTGACTGATGTTCTTGAGAACTCTGATGTACAAACTTTCTCTCGAGTTACTTTATTGATATTAGTCATGCTCTTGCAAGATAGAAATAATATTCTTCGTTTGTTTTTTCTTCATTGTGATGTTCTTTTTCAAGGGGAAAAAGTCTGGATTTTTCCAGATTTAGCCAAGGCAACGCAGGAACGAAGGAGGACATTTCTTATTATAAGACCAAAGGTTATTGCCTTGGGGGCTTCCTGTACTGTTTGACACCCATGTAAATGCCTTGTAATTTTAAATTCTGTTAGATATAATTTCTTTGACCCTTCGCAGTTGAGGGATTTTATTGATGCTAGATGCAGTGCGACCTCCCCACCCGCTTGGTGGTTGATCTCTATAGAGAAGGTTGTGCGCCCACCATTATTTGGAATACTGTTAAATTCCTATGGTTGTTTTGCACTAAGACCATTTTCTAATCCCCCCCCCCCCAGCATATTGTAATATATAGTGAGGATATTTATATTTAGTTTTGTTTAGCTCCTGCTAAATTTATTTTGTGTAATTGCAATTATGCAGTACCTCTGTTTTCCTTTTCGAGTATGTTTACATTTGAATAAATGTTAAAGTCTAATAAAAATAAAGTTAAAAAATGAAAAACAAAAGAAGAAAATAGG
This sequence comes from Rhinatrema bivittatum, assembly GCF_901001135.1. Classification (NCBI taxonomy): domain Eukaryota; kingdom Metazoa; phylum Chordata; class Amphibia; order Gymnophiona; family Rhinatrematidae; genus Rhinatrema; species Rhinatrema bivittatum. The sequence goes on along the minus strand of NW_021820896.1, from coordinate 69,627 downwards.
CAAGAGCATAAATATTGGGAATTTAGATGTATGGGAAGTTAGATTTAAAAAATTTGTAAGGCAGGCCAAGAAATATATTTTGAAAAAAATAGCTATTTAGAAAGACAAAAATTAATAATAAAAACTTTTTGAAGTACATTCAAAGCAAAAAGCCTGTGAGGGAGTCAATGATGAAATGTCATTGATGGAGTACCACAGGGACCTATAATGGGACATATATTTTTTAACACAGGGCTTTCTGAACCTATCCTGGGAACCCCACAGCTAATCAGGTTTTCAGGATATCCACAATGAATATGCATGACATCAATTTGCATATACCAAGCCTCCATTCTATGCAAATTTATCTCCTGTTTCTTCATTGCGGATATCCTGAAACCTTGACTGGCTATGGGCTCCCCAAGACAGGATTGGGAAGCCCTGGTTTAACATTCATAAATGATCTGGAAAATAGAAAAACTGAGTGAGGTGATCTAATTTTTAGATGAAACAAAATTATTCAAAGTTGTTAAAATAACAGCAGATTGTGAGGACCTGCTGAAGGACCTTGCAAGACTAAGGGACTGGGCATCTGAATGACAGATGAAATTTAATGTGGAAAAGTGTGAAGTGATGCACATAGGGAAAAATAATCCCACCTACAGGTACACAATACTGGGTAACATATTAGGAGTCACCACCCAAGAAAAGGACCTTGGAGTTCTTGAAATCCTCAGTTTAAAGTGTAGTGGCAAACAAAAAATTAGAATTTAAGAATTTTCCAAAATGGAATGGAGAATAGAATGGAAAACATATTGCCATTGTATCAATCCATGGTGTGTCTGTACCTTGAGTATTATGTGCAGTTCTTGTTGCACCATCTCATAAAAGGCAAAGCAGAACTAGAAAAGGTAAAGAGAAGGGCAACAAAAATGATAAAGAAGGTTCTTCTGTGAAGAGGGGCTACACAGATTATGGCTCTTTAGCTTGGAAATGAGACAGCTTGAAAAGGGAGATAATTCACAATGTTATGGAGTCTCAATTTAATGAACCCTTGGGCCGATCTGCAGGAGACTGGGATAGGTGTTCAATGTCTCTAGTAAATGGCAGGCCGGGAGGCAGATGTTCAGGCAGCATGTAGAGGTGCTCTTCACCCTAGAAGCTGGTGCTCCCCCGGGAGCAGCCCGTGGGAGCCCAGCCGCTGGGACTTAGGCAGGTTGATGATCAGGACTGAGAACTGGAACCAGACTAGAACAGTAGACAGGAACTGTAGCAAGACTCGGGTACTGGAACCAGGCAGGAACTGTAGCAGGGCTCGGGTACTGGAACCAGGCAGGCAGGAACTGTAGCAAGACTTGGGTACTGGAACCAGGCAGGAACTGTAGCAGGCAAGCAGGAACCAAGCAGGTACTGTAGCAGGCAAACAGGAACGGGGTGAGTACCAGGGCAACTCACTCCAGGGCACGAAGCAACAGGGAACCAGGAGGTAAACCCATTGCAAGGCAAAGATTGAGTGTCCACGGCCGTCTTATCAAGTCCGCGGTGTCTGACGTCAGGAACTGGGTGGAGTCACTACTGGCAGGAAACGGCCTAGAAAAGCGCCCAAGTGGCGCGCGCGTGCGCCTAGAAGCAGGGCGTCCACGGGAGGCTTCCCGGCGGCATGGCCCCCGTGGGGACACCACCGAACAGGCTGCAAACCAGGCCTCCAGAAGCAGGAACAGGTCCAGGAGCACGGAGGTAATGGTCTGGTCGTGGCGCTCGCAGCCATAACCGTAACAGTACCTCCCCTCTTACGCCCCCTCTTAGCTGGTCCGGGTTTCCTTGGGTGGTCCAGATAGAACTGCCGTAATAAGTCCTTGTCGAGGATGTTACGGGCCGGTTCCCAAGAATTATCCTCGGGTCCGCAACCCTCCCAGGCAAGCAAGTACTCCCAGCATCGTTGATGGAACCGTACATCCAAGATCTCACATACTTGATACTTAACATCATCCAGTACTGAAGGATCCGATGGCTCATGAGCCCGGGAGTGGTATCTGGATAAAACAAGAGGCTTCAGCAATGACACATGGAATACGTCTTGTATGCGCATGGAAGAGGGTAGGCGTAGTCGGTATGAGACTGCTCCCATTCGTTCGGCGACTCGAAAAGGCCCACAGAATCTTGGAGCTAGTCTTCGAGACGGGATTCGTAGCTGTAGATTTTTAGTACTAAGCCAGACGTGGTCTCCAGGAAGGAAGATAGACGCTGGCTGACGATGCCTATCTGCCCATTTCTTGGCGGACTGGGCGCGTTTATGGAGTTTTCCCTGGATGGAAGTCCATAAGGAAAGAAGCTGGCGGGCTGAAAGTTGCACTGCTGGGAGTGCACTAGGTTCAGGCGAAGGCAAGGGCGGTCGAAGTTGCTTCCCATAGACAACGAGAAAAGGTGAACTTCCAGTAGCAGCATGCGTGTGATTATTATACGAGAACTCCGCCCACGGGAGAAACTTGACCCAATTATCTTGTCATTCATTCACGAACGAATGGAGAAAAGTCTTTAAGGTTCGGTTAGTCCGTTCCATTTGCCCATTAGTCTGGGGATGGAATGCAGACGAAAGACTAAGTTGCACACTGAAGCGTTTGCAAAGTGCTTTCCAATATCGAGCAGTAAACTGTGGTCCTCGATCGGAGACTATATCCTGCGGAAGACCATGAAGTCTAAAGACATGCTGAGCAAAGAGATTGGCTAGGTCAGGTGCAGAAGGCAACTTTGGCAAGGGGACAAAGTGCACCATCTTGGAGAATCGGTCTACGGTCACCCAAAAGACTGAATTACCTCCTGAGATGGGAAGGTCCACGACAAAGTCAGTGGAGATGTGTGTCCAAGGCTCCACCGGGATGGGTAGTAGTTGTAACAGGCCCCTGGGCCTCCCGATGAGTGGCTTCTGAATGGCGCAGGTAGGGCAAGAGCCCACAAAGGCTTGGACGTCCTGTCTCACTGTCGGCCACCAGTAGAATCGGTTCAACAAGTCCAAGGTCCCTTTACAGCCAGCATAGCCCCCAGTGAGGGAGTCATGGGTCCAAGTGAGGACTGCTCTCCAGTCTTTCCTTGGGAGGACACCAAGGTTGCTGTGAGGCTTACTTTCACGGGATCCAAGATGTACTGGGTAGTGTCAGGAGTCTCTTTGATCTCAGAAGAGCGCGAGAGCGTGTTGGCTCGAACATTCTTAGAGCCGGGTCGGTAGTGTAGAGTAAAGTTAAACCGATCAAAGAACAGCGACCACCGAGCTTGCCTTGGGTTCAGGTGTTGGGCTTGTTTCAAGAACGCTAAGTTTTTGTGGTCGTAACCGGATGGTTGGCTCCCTCCAACCACTGTCTCCATTCCTCCAGGGCAAGTTTCACGGCTAGCAACTCTTTATCACCAACACAGTAGTTGCTCTCTGCCGGCGAGAATTTCTTCGAGAAATATGAACAAGGTAACAATTGTCCAGAATCAGAGTACTGGCTCAGCACGGCACCCATGGCCACATTGGAGGCATCGACTTCCACCACAAAGGGCCGGCTGGGATCTGGATGACGAAGGCAGGTGTCTAACAAGAATGCTTCCTTGAGGGCCTCGAAGGCTTGGCAGGCGGAAACAGGCCAACCCACCGCGTTGGCCCCCTTTCGGATGAGGGCAGTCAACGGGGCCACAATACAGGAATAGTTGGGAATAAAGTGACAGTAGAAATTGGAAAATCCGAGGAAGCGTTGCAACGCCTTGAGGCCCCTCAGACGGAGCCAATTCTTAATGGCCGCCACTTTCTCAGGATCCATTTGAAAGCCTGTTGCAGAAATTATGTAGCCCAGGAATGGCAAGGACGTCTTCTCGAAGCTACATTTTTCAAGTTTCGCGTACAGACCATGCTCCCTAAGTATTTGGAACACTTGATGGACATGCTGACAGTGTGAAGGCAGGTCCTGGGAGTAGACTAGCACATCGTCGAGGTAGACAATTACGCAGGTGTTCAGAAGGTCCCGTAACACCTCATTCATAAGGTGCTGGAACACCGCCGGAGCATTACATAAGCTGAAAGGCATCACCAGATATTCATAATGCCCGTCTCTGGTATTATAAGCGGTTTTCCACTCGTCTCCAGGACGAATTCTGACTAAGTTGTAAGCACCTCGTAAGTCCAACTTTGTGAAAATCTTCACTCCCTGGAGCCTATCGAGGAGTTCTGGGATTAGTGGGAGCGGGTAACAATCTTGCTTGGTAATGGAATTTAGGCCTCAATAGTCTATACATGGTCTCAGCAAGCCGTCCTTCTTGCTGACAAAGAAGAAGCCTGCCCCTGCAGGCGACTTGGATGGGCGAATAAACCCCTTGGCCAGATTCTCTGAAATATACTCGACATGGCCCAGGTTTCGATTAACGATAAGGGATATACCCTTCCTCGGGGGGGGGGGGGGCATAGTTCCAGGTAACAGGTCTATAGCGCAGTCATACGGATGATGCTGCGGAAGTATCTCCGCCTTGATCTTGGAAAAAACATCCGTGAAGTCCTCATAAGGTACAGGAGGACCTAGGGCAGAGTGCATCAACAGGAGTGCGGGAGCCCTAGGCCCTTTCATACAGTTAGCTAGGCAGAAAGGGCTCCACTTGACAATCTGTAGAGTGTCCCACTGAATCTTGGGTGACTGCTTCTGTAACCACGGCAACCCTAGCACCACAGGGTGGACAGCCTTATCCAACACTAGGAAGGCTATCTCCTCCGAATGGATCGCCCCGGTGCTGACAGTAATGGGTGCCGTGGACATCAGGACAGGTCCTGGAAGGAGCGTCCCCTAGATGGGAGGTCCCATTACGAATTACCTCCGTCTATGCGTAGGAATTCGCAACTGGGAGACTAAGTCCTGCAGGTTGAAATTACCTCCAGCTCCAGAATCCAGGAATGCAATCATATCAATTGACCCTCCAGGGAATTCCAGGGTAACAGGCACGGTACATTGAGGAGCTGTAGCACAGCCTAGGAGGGGCTCCTCCCGAGCTCCTAGGCTTTGGCGTTTTTCCACATGCTCCTGGCAGCATGCCAAGAAGTGCCCCTTCTGGCCACAATACAAGCACAAATTCAATGAACGGCGAAGTTGCTTCTCTTCAGCAGAGAGCAGGGCCTGTCTCAGCTGCATGGGTTCGCAGGTGGGAGCGTCTGGACGAGAAGTCTTAGGAGAAGACGCAGATCTCGATGACACAGAAGCAAAACTGTGGCGAGAGGAGTGCTGCTCCTTGGCCCGTTGTTGTAGGCGGCGGTCAATGCGGGCAGCCATCTCTATCAAGGCATTGAGATCCTCTGGCAGCAATCTCATCCTTTATGCATCCGGAGAGGCCCTCCAAGAAGATGGCCTTAAGACTACCATCCTGCCAACCTACTTCTTGGGCTAAAGTCTGGAATTCCATAGCATAATCTGCCAAGGAGCGAGCCCCCTGACGGAGTTGCAGCAGATCCAAAGTAGCCGTAGCTACTCGGGCAGGCTCAAAGGCCTGTCGGAAGTTCGAGATGAACTGTGGTAAGTTCATTAGCGAGGGATCATTGTTTTCCCAAATGGGAGAAGCCCATATTAAGGCTTTCCCATCAAGCAGGGACAGAATATATGCCACTTTCACCGCTTCCGAGGGGAACTTCAGAGGCAACAGAGAGAACCGTACAAAACATTGGTTCAGAAAGCTGCGGCAGGTCCTTAAATCTCCAGCGTAGCGAGAGGGTGCCGGTAGCTGAGTCACAGAAGAGCTGTGTCCCTCGGGGACCCCGCCAGCAGGAGGCAAGGACTCCAGGTGAGAGGACAGACGTTCCACTGTGGCTGCCAGAGTATCAATGCAGCTCTGGTGCTGTAGCATCTGCCGGGCCATCCCGGGCAGGTCCGAGGGAGCGGGCGCATCTGCCGAGTCCATGGCCTTGCAATCTGTTATGGAGTCTCAATTTAGTGGACCCTTGGGCCGACCTGAAGGAGACTGGGGTAGGTGTTCAATGTCTCTAGTATATGGCAGGCCGGGAGGCAGATGTTCAGCAGGACATAGAGGTGCTCTTCACCCTGGAAGCTGGTGCTCCCCCGGGAGGAGCCCATAGGAACCCAGCCGCTGGGACTTAGGCGGCTTCACCCTTGGAAGCTGAAGCCCCCCCGGGAGGAGCCTGTAGGGGCCCGGCCGCTGGGACTTAGGCGGGTTGATGATCAAGACTGAGAACTGGAACCAGACTAGAACAGTAGACAGGAAATGTAGCAAGACTCGGGTACTGGAACCAGGCAGGAACTGTAGCAGGACTCGGGTACTGGAACCAGGCAGGAACTGTAGCAGGCAAGCAGGAACCAAGCACGTACTGTAGCAGGCAAGCAGGAACGGGGCGAGTACCAGGGCAACTCACTCCGGGGCACGAAGCAACAGGGAACCAGGAGGTAAACCCGTTGCAAGGCAAAGACTGAGTATCCGCGGCTGGCTTATCAAGGCCGCAGCGTCTGACATCAGGAACTGGGCGGAGTCACCACTGGTGAGAAACGGCCCAGAAAAGCACCCAAGTGGCGTGCACCTAGAAGCAGGGCGTCCATGGGAGGCTTCCCGGTGGTGCGGCCCCTGCGGGGACACCGCCGAACAGGCCGCAAACCAGGCCTCCAGAAGCGGGAACAGGTCCAGGAGCACGGAGGTAAGGGTCTGGTCGTGGCGCTCGCGGCCAGAACCATAACACAATACATGTTTTAAAAACTTCAGTAGGATGGAGCTGTTATCTACCCTTTCAAATACAACAAGGGACACTCCATGAAGCTAAGAACCAGCAGATTTAAAAAGAATGTATTTATTTATTTATTTAGCAACTCTTATATTCTGCTAGCTCAACATAGCCATCGATGCAGATTACAAACAACATACACAAATTGTAGGAAGTACTTTTTTTACTGAATACAAAATCAAACTGTTGAATCTGTTGCCAGAGGACGTGGCCTAGGCAACTAAAATGGCAGGGTTTAGAAGAGGTTTGGAGGAAGTTCCTGGAGTTTGTAGCACATTGTTACCCAGGTAGACTAAAGAAAGCTATTGCTATCCATGGGAGTGAGTAACAGGAAATAGAACTACTGTTTAGGATCTGTTTGGTACTTTAATCTGAACTGGCCACTGTCAGAGAAAAGACAATGGATTTGATGGACTTTGGTCTGACCCATTATGACATTTCTTACATTCGTATGTTATTGAGTATTTGGGCTAATTGATACATTTAATCTCTAAAGTATGTATCACATAAGTAGCCAATTCAATTTCTTTCTGTCCCAGAATCTGAATTATTCAATGAAGTAGGCTTTAAGTCTTAAAATAAACATCAGGATCCTTCCCATCACAAAAACACACTTTATAAAAGAATAGTTAAAATGATGCAGAGTGCTATATTTCTCTCTTTTCATTGAATACTCTGATAAGGGAGCACTCTGCATTAATTCTCTTTCATATGTCAAGCTTGGATGAATTATATTATCATTATGCCTTTGCCTATCACCATGCTTTTTTATACTGCTTTTTCACAATTCAAAAAGTTAAATTACTGGTGAGTGGCTCACTTACATTCATGCAGCCTCAACAAAGCACAGCTCAACAGACTTGACATTATGAAGTTCCTTCTCTTTATAGGGTCTCTAGATAAACCAACCCCTGGGATACATGAAAACTGATTCTTTCAGTTTGCATAATCAATAATGCTTCTGTGATTGGCTAAGAATCGACATTCTAAATATCATTTTCTCCTTAGCACTGATCTCAGTTGTGCAAAAGGGCATTCCGTTCAACAAAATTCAATTTAGCTTCTGCTATACTGTTGTCATTATTACCCTAAAGGATAAGTTGAAAAATTATTTTAATGATAATTTAGATTCAAAGGATGTCATGAAATGACTCAAACAATTTTTAAGAATCCAAAATATAGTTTTAAGTTTTAAAATCTTATAATCATCAAACCTAAAGGAATTTTTTTGTTGTTTTTTTTTTAAGAAAAACAATGACATTTTTATCACCTGCTAATGGTAAGAAAGACTTGCTTGGGGAAAATCGCTTTAATCTTGAAACACATTTCTTAGTTAAACTATTACTGCCTATGTATATTGTGAGTTAATTTTTGAGGCTGGTATTTTGTTTTCAAGTGTAAAGAATTTTGTGTGTTTAGGAAATAGATTTTGTATTCATTTTAGGAGTAACTTTCAAACTTCCATGCGGGCATCCATGTGTGTGCGGTTGCTGGCGCGTACACATGGATACGCCGATTTTATAACATGCTAATAATTAAGAAAAAAAAACAAAAATGGAAAAAACAACATTTTTTGCACGTCCCTACTTAGAATAACATACAATTTGCCTTGCGTTTACAAATTGACTAATTTTAGTGTTGTTGCTCCTCATTCACCAATTAACATAGGTTACCTAGTTATCAGTTTTAAAATGTTAGATTTATAAGACACCAAATAAATAATGAAAAATCTTACTCAAAATTAACACTTAAATTGAGAGACATGACTACTCCTTAATCAGATTTTTAAACTTTAGCAACTCAACAAAATTAAGATGCAGACAGAAGTCCAACAGCAAAATGGGGGCAAATCCAGTTTATTGCATCGAGCACCATATGTATGATTATCTTCCTGTTTGTGAGAGGTTCATGTGTGCACACGTGAATCCGATCTCCGCAAGTTAATGTGACAGACCTGGAGATGCTGAGGCAGACAGAGAGGTATGTAGAGGAATCCTTCAGTGAAATATTATAGTAGTTCCAATTCCAGTCAAACAACTCTTGTTCTCCTGAAGCCTGAAAGGTGGCCAATGTAATGCCGATTTTTAAGTTGAGCTCCTGGAATGATCTGGGAAATTATAGACTGGTGAATCTGTCATTAGTGCCAGGCAAAATGATAGAAGCCATTCTTGAAAACAAAATTAATGGCCACATAGATGGATATGGCTTAACTGGGAAGAGGCAATATGGTTTTAGCAAACAGAAGTCTTGTCTTACCAATCTTTTAGTTTTTTTTTAAGGTGTACATAAATATGTAGATAAAGCGAGACGATTGATATTTGGACTTTCAGAAAGCAATTTGACAAAGACCCCCATGAGAGATTCCTCAGGAAATTACATAATCTTGGAATAGGAGGCAGTAGTCTATTGTGAGTTGGTAACTGGTTAAAAGGCCAGAAACAGAGGGTAGGATTAAATGGTCAGTTTTTCAAATGGAGAAAGTTTATTAGTGAAATACCAAAGGGATTGGTACTGCGATCTGTGCTATATCATTCTTAATTGATCTGGAAAAGGAATGATAAATGAGGTAACCAAATTTGCAGATGACACAAAATAATTGAAATTTGTTGAAACAGTAGCAGATTGTGAGGACCTGCAAAAGGACTTTGTGACCTTGGGATCCTGCCAGGAACTGGTGACCTGCATTGGCCGCTGTTGGAAACAAGATACTGGCTTGATGAACCTTTGGTCTGACACAATATGGCAAATCTTATCTCTCTTTTGTGAGACTAGGAGCATGGGCAAATGAATGGCAGATGAAATTTAATATGGAAAAGTACATAGTGATACACTTAGAGAAAAATAATCCCAACTACAGGTACATGATGCTGGGTTCGGTATTAGGAGTCTTTGTGGACAATATGTTGAAATCCTCAGCTCAGTGTATGGTGGCAATCAAAAAAGCAAATAGAATGTTAGGAATGATCTGAAAAGGAATGGAAAATAAAACCAAAAGTTTCATATTGCCTCTCTATCAAGCCATGATGTGACAAAACCTTGAACAATGTATGCAGTTCTGGTCACCCCATTTCAAGAAAGACATAGCAGAACTAGAAAAAGTTCAGAGAATGGACACAAAAATGATAAAGGGGATGAAACATCTCTACTATGATGAGAGGCTATGCAGGCTAGGATTCTTCAGCTTGGAAAAGAGATGGCTGAGAGGGGACATGATAGAAATTTAAAAAAATCATGAGAGGGGTGGAACAGGTAAATAAAGGACAGTTATTTATGTTTTCAAATGATACTTAAACAAGGAGACTGCATGAAGCTAACAACCAGCAGATTGAAAACAGATTGTAAGAACTTAATGGGTACATTTTCAACACCCGCCACATGCAAATACTGGAAGATATGTGCATGGTCAGGCCCTGCGCGCATAGGGGCAGAATTTCAAAGACCTACTTGCGTGTAAGTCCCGGGGCTTTAAAAAAGGGGCAGGGCATGGGCAGGGCATGAGCGGTCTGGGGACGGGGTCAGCGACTCCTGGCACAGTGGCCATTTCCGCTATGTCTGAGATCGTGTGCCGGTAATCGGCCAGCGCACGTAACTTGCGCCTGCCTGGAGGCAGGTGCAAAAGGTAAAATAAAGATCAGGGAGGTTAGAGTAGGGCCAGGGGGGGGGGAAAGTTAGGGGAAGGTGTGGGAAGGTCAGGCTTGGGGGAAAGGAACAGAGGAAATCAGCGCGGCTCAGCGCACGCAAGGTGCACAATTGTGCACCCCCTTGCACGCGCCGACCCCGGATTTTATGACATGCGCGCGCTGGGTAGCGGTCACACATATAAGCCGCACACGCTTCTTTTAAAATCTACCCCATAGAGTGCATTTTGGAAATGGCTTGGCCACGTGCATATCTCCCGGTTTGCACTGAAGTGCTGGGCCATTCAAAAGTGGCGAGCCAGGGGCGTCGTCTGGTCAGGCAGGGGGGTGTGGTGGAGGCCGGCCAGGACAGCACCATTTTGCACTGTCCCACAGAAGTACGCGCCAGCACACGACTTACTTCTGCTCCTTAGAACAGATAAGTTGTAAAACAAAAATTTAAAGGAGTTAGGGTGGGTTTAGGGATCATGGAGGAGAGAGGAAAATGTAGGAAGGGTAGTTAGGGGGATAGGGATCTGGAAAGGCCTTCTCGTGTCACTGTGTATTGTTTTTTAAAATCCCTCCTTGCAGGCTAGCAAGAGGCCATGTGCAGCATCATGTGCATGTTATAAAATTGCCGTGTCTATGTGTGCACCCTGGAAATCATGTGCACAGGGAATCATGTGCACTTTTTTGAAAATCTCCCTCTAAGAACATAAGAAAATAAGAATTTGCCATACTATTACTCTCTACGAGCAGGCCTCTCACCTCGTTTCAAGTTGCTGCCAGCGCCGGATCCACCCTGCGGCAGTCAGGCTGCTGACCTCCAACGCAGCCTAGGGCTGCTGCTGCCGACACCCTCTAGCTCTTCGTGCGGCCTGGAGCCGCCGCCGGCCTGCCTCCGCGGCAGGGAGCCGCAATGTATTCGCTGGGGTCCTCGTTGGATGGCAGGAGACCATCCTGAAGCCTGCCTGCTCATCCCTGCACTGTTTCCTCCATGCGGCTGGGTGCCACTGTCCAGGGTCCTGTATCTTCTTCCTGCTTCCTTTAGGCGCCGGCGCGCACCTCTTCACTTCATTTAAAGGGCTCGTGGCCGGATATGCCCCGGGCTCCACATGATGACAACTAGGGATGTGAATCGTTTTAGGACGATTAAAATTATCGTCCGATAATTTTAATATCGTCTTAAACCGTTATGGAACACAATACAATACAGATTCTAACGATTTATCGTTATAAATCGTTAGAATCGTGAGCCGGCACACTAAAACCCCCTAAAACCCACCCCCGACCCTTTAAATTAAATCCCCCACCCTCCCGAACCCCCCCCAAATAACTTAAATAACCTGCGGGTCCAGCGGCGGTCCGGAACGGCAGCGGTCCGGAACGGGCTCCTGCTCTGAATCTTGTCGTCTTCAGCCGGCGCCATTTTCCAAAATGGCGCCGAAAAATGGCGGCGGCCATAGACGAAAAAGATTGGACGGCAGGAGGTCCTTCCGGACCCCCGCTGGACTTTTGGCAAGTCTCGTGGGGGTCAGGAGGCCCCCCACAAGCTGGCCAAAAGTTCCTGGAGGTCCAGCGGGGGTCAGGGAGCGATTTCCCACCGCGAATCGTTTTCGTACGGAAAATGGCGCCGGCAGGAGATCGACTGCAGGAGGTCGTTCAGCGAATATTTTAAAGAGCACGGCTTGCAGTAGCATGGGCACGGAGGGCAAATGGAACCCGGGACCCGGGACCCGGGTTGTGTATTCGGCCACTGTCAGAGTACCCTGTCGCAATCGGAGCAATTCTGAGACAGCAGTGGGTTTGCGGACGGGCTCATAAAAAAAAAAGTGCCCCTCTCCCCATGCAAACCCGAAAAACGAAATTTACCACGAAGTATCCTAGTCAAAAAACGACCCGGCAGAAAAAAACAAAGCAGGGAGCTGCGACGTCATCACTGGGGTCCTCGTCGGACGGCAGGAGGCTGTCCTGAAGCCTGCCTGCTCCTCCTTGCACTGTTTCCTCCATGCAGCTGGGTGGCGCTGTCCAGGGTCCTGTCTCTTCTTCCTGCTTCCTTTAGGTGCCGGCACGCGCCTCTTCACTTCATTTAAAGGGCCAGTGACCAGATATGCCCCAGGCTCCACCTGATGACAACTTCCTGCTTCAGCCATATATAAAGGTTCCTTATCATCACTCCAGGCCTTCGGATTAGGATCCACAGTCATCTGTGTCTTCTCTGCAGTCCAGGTCCTCCGTGGTCTTCTCCTCCTCCTTTGACGGCTTCATCTTCATGCTCCTGATGTCATTCGTTCATGTCTCCAGATGTCTTCCTGTTCCTGATGCCCTTCATCCATGTCTCTAGATGTCTTCACATTCCTGACATCCTTCGTCCGTGTCTTCAGATGTCTACATGCTCCTGATGTTCTTCGTTTGTACCTCCTGATGTCCAATGTCCTTCCTGAGCCTTTGCCTTCGCCTCTCCCTCCATTTCTTGGTCCCTTGATGTCCACTTTCCTGGCATGCCGTTGTCGTGGTCCACGACCAGTCCCATGGGAGGGCTGTGTAGGGTGCGTGCCTCACAGTACAAAGGCAATTCGCGTCTGTCCATGTCAAGACTCTGTTCGAAACTGCTCCACACCAGCATGGTCTGCGACCAGTCCCACAGGTGGACTGTGTAGGGTGCACCCTGGTGCAGGCCTCTTCAGTATCTTCGTCATGTTCCGGTATCAGCTTATCAGCTTCCACTATCCCTCCTGGAGTCTGCTTCGAGCCCAACGTGGTCTGCGACCAGTCCCATGGGTGGACTGTGTAGGGCGGGATGCGTCGCAGTCTCGACCCAGTGCTTTGATCCTTGCCTTCGTCTACAGAGCCTTGATCCTTGCCTTTGTCTACAGTGTCCTCGCCTGAGTCTTCATCTACAGTGTCTTCGCCTGAGTCTTCATCTACAATGTCTTCCCCTGAGTCTTCATCCAAAGTCTTCTGTGTTCTAAGGACTCCATCTTCCCTCGTCCTCTTTCCAGCCTGCCACCTCTTGCCATACCCAGCGGCAGGTCCAAAAGGGCTTAGAACGGTCGGAGGACTGTTCATCGATCAACATTGCGTTGTTGGTCACTCTGGGGTGTGCAGGTCTGGTAGAGGGTCAGACTTCATTCTCTTTGTCTTCGCTTCAGCCTTGTCCTGCTCCTCATACCCGTGCTCGTACCAGCTCACCTCCCGTGGTGTGTCTTGGGGATCCTCCCTGAGTTATGCCATGGCCCAAGGGCTCACATTACCTGTTTTAGAAATGACCACACCTCCGAGCTCATAACAGTAGCTGAATGTCTCCAAGCCCTCGGTTCATAACAGCTGCTGGAGGCCACGCTCGTAACACATACTGAGTGAGACTGAAGGTCCATCAAGTCCAGCATCCTGTTTCCAACAGTGGCCAATTTAGGATTCAAGTTCCTGGCAAGTACCCAAACATTAAATAGATTGCATGCTACTAATGCCGGTAATAAGCTGTGGCTTTTTCCTAAAAGGTAGATTTTAAAACATGCGTGCATGCAGCCATAAATATGCATATGGCACAGCACGTCGCTAGGGGCACATATTTTTCAGACCTCACCATATGTGAGTGAGCTATGCAATATACATGCATGTTTCAGCTGCAAGTTGTGTGCATCCCTTGTGCACAGCACGTGGTATTGTGTGCATCCCTGCGCGCACTGAGCTATGGCACGCATATGTTCACGTGCGCACACGGAAATGCGAGGGCAGATCTTCCTGTTTTTCTTCACTGCGAGTGTGCAAGATGGCCATGAGGGGGAGACAACCCAATTTCACCACCAGGGACGTAGCTCTTCTGGCATCCCTGGTGGTGGAAGATTAGCGACATCTGTTCCCAGTACCAAGCTGAAGAACCCAGTACCATGTGCTGTGGTGGTCCTGGTGCCAGCTACAGCACCAGTTCAATCAATGTGCCTCCCACCACCATAGTGTAAGTTGAATGTCTTTACAGTTATGTAAGCTACTGCATATGGGGGCACTGGAGTAGTGTGTGTGTAATGGCAGTCAATGGCAGTGGCCACCATTGACTTTTATATTATATGGTTATGTATGTATATGATATTTTAACACCTAGAAATATTATTATGGATGATCATAGCTACAATGAAGTTATAATAGATAACAAAGGCAGTAGGCCATATTTACATGGAATGGTGGAAGTCTTACTGCTATAAGTATTGTAAATGCTATAAGGAAGAGATGTAGTAACTTTCCCATGGAATATAAAATGGTTTTCTGCTGTTATGTCCATCAATTTATTGTACATTCAGGACTGGCTTGCACCTAGCTAGACAGCTTTTCAGGGTAGGCACAATTAGGGATGTGCAGAGGGATGCCATACATTGCATTCGGGATTCATATTCGTCGGGGGGGGGGGGGCAGATACGTTGCATTCGGCAAGGGGGCCCCCCAATACGTTTATACATCAATTCCTATTCGGTTCCCTGCTAAAATTAAATTAACTACAACCCCCCACCCTCCTGACCCCCCCCCAAGACTTACCAAAACTCCCTGGTGGTCCAGCAGGGGGTCCGGGAGCCATCCCCTGCACTCGAACCCTCGGCTGCCGGTTTCAAACTGGCACCGATAGCCTTTGACCTACTATGTCACAGGGACTACCGGTGTCATTGGTCAGCCCCTGTCACATGGCCATCGGCGCCATATTCTGCTCCTACCATGTGACAGGGGCTGACCAATGTCACCGGTAGCCCATGTGACATAGTGAGGGCAAAGGCGATCGGTGCCATTTTGATTACTGGCAACCTATGGCCCGAGTGCAGGAGATCACTCCCAGACTCCCGCTGGACCACCAGGGACTTTTGGCAAGTCTTGGGGGACCCTCCTGACCCCCACAAGACTTTCCAAAAGTCCAGTGGGGGTCTGGGAGCAATCTCCTGCACTCGGGCCAATGGCTGCCAGTAATTAAAATGGTGAGGATCCGGTAGCCGTGGAGAGATGAGAGTTAAGAGCAAATTCTGCCCAGGGTAGCAGGCTAGCCCAGTCGTCTTGTTTCTCATTGACGTAAATACGGAGGAACTGTTTTAAGGTCTGGTTCGTTCTCTCCGCAAGACCTTTAGACTGTGGTTGGTAAGCAGACATATAGTCTAAGGTAACGTCAAACTTCTGGCAGAGGGCCCTCCAAAACCTGGAAGTAAATTGAGACCCTCTGTCTGAGAGGATGCTTCTTGGTAGGCCATGGAGCCTGAAGATGTGCTGGACGAACAGCTGAGCCAGCTGTGGTGCAGACGGCAATCCTGGGAGTGGCACAAAGTGTGCCATTTTACTAAACCGGTCGACAACCACCCATATAACTGTGTTGCCACTGGATAGTGGCAGATCAACCACAAAGTCTGTTGCCACATAGGTCCATGGTTCTGAAGGAGCTGGTAAGGGCTGAAGTAAGCCTGGGGTAGAACCAGGGATCCTCTTGTGGCGAGCACATGACTGGCAGGACTCCACATAAGCCTGGACATCTTTGTTAACCTTCGGCCACCAGTAGTACCGGCACAGGTTCTGTAGGGTTCAGGATTGTCCTGGATGATATGAACAGCGGGAATTATGAGCCCACGCCAGGACTTGTTTCCGTAAGTGCGGCGGAACCAGGGTTTTCCTGGGAGGGATGGTTGTGGTAGCAGACAGAAGAATACGTGACGGCTCAATGATGTACTGTGGTTCATCAGAACTCTCCGTAAATTCAAATACCCGTGAAAGGGCATGAGCCTTGATATTCTTCCTGGTCGGTCTGCAACAGAAAACAAAATTAAACAGTGTAAAAAACAGAGCACAATGTGCCTGCTGTGGGTTGAGCCATTGTGCCCGGTGCAGGTATTCTAGATTCTTATGGTCTGTGTAGACTGTGAATTGGTACTGTGCCCCCTTTAGCCAAGGGCGCCACTCTTCAAGGGCTACCTTTATCGCTAAGAGCTCCTTGTCGCCTATGGTCTAGTTTCTCTCTGCCAGAGAGAATTGGTGGGAGAGGAAGGCACACAGGCATAGTTTATGGCTTTCAGAAGTCTGGCTCAGAACGGCGCCTATGCCTTCTAATGATGCGTCTACTTCAATGATGAACGGCCACTGCGGGTCCGGATGCCGAAGGCACGGTTATTGCAGGAACGCCTCCATGAGGCGATGAAAGGCGGTCTCCGCTCCTAGAGGCCACTTTTTGGGATCCACGCCTTTCCGGGTCAGGGCTGTCATCGGGGCAACAATGGATGCATAGTGTGGGATAAATGACCAATAATAATTTGTGATACCCAAGAATCATTGGAGTGCCTTTAATACGGATGGCTGTGGCCATTCCCGAATGGCTTTCAGTTTCTGGGGGTCCATATGGAACCCTTCACTGGATATGATGTATCCCAGGAAGGGAAGGGACTCCTTTTCAAAGAGACACTTTTCTAGTTTCGCATATAACTGATGTTATCGGAGGCGTTGCAATACCTGGGTAACGTGCTGACGGTGAGTGGTCTGAGAGTCCGAGAATACTAAAATGTCATCCAGGTACATGACCACGCAGTTGTACAAGAGATCACGGAATAGCTCATTCATGGTGTTCTGGAACACCACGGGAGCATTACAGAGCCTGAACGGCATCACTAGATACTCATAGTGGCCGTCTCGGGTATTGAAGGCCGTCTTCCATTCATCACCCTGCTTGATATGGATCAAGTTGTAGGCCCCTCGGAAATCCAACTTAGAGAAGATCTTCACACCTTGCAGCCGGTCGAAGAGCTCGGAGATGAGAGGCAAGGGGTAACGGACCTTGACTGTTATAGCTTTCAGGCCCGGATAGTCAATGCAGGGGCAAAGGCTTCCGTCCTTCTTGGCGACAAAGAAGAACCCAGCCACTGCTGGGGACTTTGATTTCTGAATGAAACCCCTCTCCAGGTTTTCCTCGATGTACTCTTTCATGGCCTGCGTCTCGGCTGGCGAGAAGGCATAGGTGCGCCCTCGAGGAGGCTCAGTACCTGGGAGGAGATTGATGGCGCAACTGAAGGATCAATGAGGAGGAAGTATCTCTGCCTTTTGTGTAGAGAAAACATCTGCGTACAAGGCATAGGAGGCCTCATATGCGAATGGAAGGCTGGTGGAGGCTCGTACGAGGCCTGGAAGGCTGGTGGAGGCAATGGAGCATGAGACTGGGGTCACCAACTAGAGGCAATTGCCGTGACAATTCAGCCCCCAGCGGGACAGCTGCAAGTTCACCCAGTCAAACTGGGGACCGTGTTCCTTGAGCCAGGGGAGGTCCAAGACAATGGGATGTATAGAATGCTCCAGGACATGAAAAGCCATCTGTTCGCGATGAAGGAGCCCAACCCTCAGCTGGATGGATTCTGTGATGTGAGTCACACGTCCTGGGAGGGGTTTCCCTTGAATCGAAGAGATGACCAGTGGAGCTGGAACATGGACTAGCGGAATCTTTAAGTGCTCCACCAGGCTCTGCATAATTAAATTGCTGCCAGCACCAGAGTCTACCAGGGCTAGCATGTGGAATTCCCCCACCACCGATGTTAGAGCCACTGGTAGCATTAGTGAAGGTGCTGGAAGAGACCTCCTTCAGGTCCTAGGGCTGGGAGTTTTCCAGTCGTGCTGGGCAAGTGGCTATTCGATGGCCCGCTGCACCGCAATAAAAGCAAAGTCCTTCCTTCGTGCGCTGCCAGCGGTCTTATGGAGAGACTCTCCCACGACCCAACTCCATGGGCTCCTCGGCGGGTGCTCGAAGAGGCCTCTGATGACTTCTTGGAGGAAAGCGAGGACCTTCTCGCTGCCTTAACTTCTGGAAGGCGGAACCGCATCCAACGATCCACTCGATTGGCCAATTCTATCATGCCATTGAGGTCGTCTGGGATGTACTTCGTAAGTCTTGGGGAGGGATCGGGCTCATCAAAAATCTGCCGGAAAGCGGACAGAAACTGATTCAAGTTTCCAAACACGGAGTCTCTTCTCTCCCATAGATGAGAGGCCCAGATCAGGGGCTTTCCATCAAGCAGGGACATAATATAATAGAGATGTGATTCGTTTTTCGCCCGAATTAGGAAATTCAATGAAATTTCCTAATTCGTTGTGGTTTCGGAGGCAGAAAAGAAAAATGGACCTGGCACTGGCTAAGGAATCCCCAAAACAACTTCACGTCTCCGGCATATCGCGAGGGTGCCGGGAATTGCGTGGGAATTACTTGCCCCAGATCGCCCACGGAGGCCTGGATGGCGCCTTGCTGAGTAGAGCGGCCTCCTTGAGCCTTGGGCGGTGATGGCAGCGTAGGGTTCATGGGCCCTAATGCCTCGAGGCGTCATGTCAGGCCCTGCACCACAGAGACCAGGGCATCCAGGGTCTGTTGCTTATTCTTCAAGCGCTGGGCCATTCCAGGAATGGCATGGCGGGCAGATACCTCCGCCGGGTCCATGGACTTGGCAATCTGTTATGCTCAGGCTTGTGAACCCTTGGGCCGATGGGAGGATGGAATACCTTAGGAAGAGGATCTATAGGTTCTCCCATCGGGTGGTGAGGCAGGAATGGAAAACATGACCAGCTGACCCTCGGCACTGGAGACAGAGGCGACTGTGGAGGCAGACGAGGAGTCGTGACGTCGAAGAAAGGAAGTGTGTCTTCGCCACTGGAAGTCCGCTGTCCTCCCAGGAGGAGCCCATAGGGTCACGGACCACTGGGACTTAGGTGGACCTTTGAGAGGTCAAGAAGTTCGGTGCAAGGGCTGACTGGAGCTTCACCTCTGGAAGCCCATGGGGACCCAGGCCGCTGGGACTTAGGCGGGCCCTTGGAGACGATGGTCAAGGAGGAGTCTGAAGTCAAGTGCCAGAGGGTCGTCGCTTACCAGTCCGAGGTCACACACCGAGGGATCACCACTTGCCAGTCCGAAGTCACACACCAGAGGATCACCACTTGCCAGTCCGAAGTCAATACCAGGAATCACCGCTAGCCGATCCGAAGTCAGGAACCAGGACCACCAAGACGAAACAGGAATAAGGATCCAAAGCACAAGAACTCACCGAAGCAAGCAGACCTGACTAACCACTGAAGTTGCCAAGTCAAAGAATGAGCAGAGGAAGCCTCCCTTTATACTTCCTGTGCTCTGGATCATTGGAAGCAGCTGAAGGGAATTAAAGGGCTTAGGTCCCTTTAATTCTAGTGAGGAGGTGCGGCCTCATGCCTAAGATGGCAGCAGCCATCTTGGATCTTGGGCCAAGGAGGAAAGCCACTAGCTGCCGCAAGGGAGGAGCAGGGACAGCTCCTGACCCGGCGGCCAGCTCGGAGGCCCGTGCCGACGTGCAGGGGCACCAGGCACAGGCAGCAGGGCAGTTTGCCCTGACGCCGCCGCTGCAGCTGCTGCCACGGCTCAGGTAGGGGGGGGCGCACCCGCGGACAGCCGCGAGCGCGCAACATAACATTAACACAGGGTGAAAGGGGATCTGAGTACATATATATAATTATGGAGTGTGCTAGGGATGGGGGTTTTTCATCTGCACAGCAAAGAGAAGAACAGGTTTTGAGTAACAGAACACCATAATACTTATCAACCCTATAACGTTTTCTTCTGTTAGACAGAATGCCTAGTCTGCAGTACTCGTGTACCTCATCCTGTATATACAGACTGTGAAGAAACATATAGAGGACAAGCTTAAACAAAAATATATTTTTAAATCACAGACTCTTCAAATGTCACAAAACATACATACTGTATCATACAGAGTATTCATAGCTACCTAGCAATTTATCATTCTTTCACATCCATAACTTTAAGCTTGTGCACCTATCCACATGCTCATATTCTTTAGGACAGAAAAAGCCAAATAATTTATCTAATGTCGTACCTTTCATAAAGTTTCAGGCAGCACCCAGCCTTGAACATAGGCTCTGTTGTAGCTGGTATATGATGCAGGTCCCCTTAACCTCTCAAAAGGCTTCAACATGCAAAGCTGTAGAATACAGACTTGCTAGAAGTTAATTAATAGAGCTAGTATAGTGGGAAGAGATTCAGATGATGTAGAAATTTCATCAACTAGTTCTCATTGATAGAGTAGTGACCTCACATTGGGATGGGAGGGAAGCATAAAATACATGTTTTAAATCTAACATCTGGCACAGATCCTTTTAGAGAGAAAAGATATATAAAACAAATTAGGAGGTTCAAACTCTCAACATAAATGTCCCTGAACTGATAAAGATAATAGACATGACCCCCTAGGCTTTAATTTGAAAACCATACTTACCAGAAAGTTTTACTCCTGTTCCTATAGTAGCTGCATGCAAAATTCCAGTCTAGGTATTGGGCACATAATAACCTCAGTGAAGACTGCAGGATCTGGATTGCAAGGTCAGAGAGAAGATCAACCCAATCATAGCCAGCTGATAATCAACCCACTCCAGCAAGGCAGTCAGGTGTAAATATTCTCCACAATGATAAAGCTTAAGCTTCAAAACCCTCCCCTTGATTGCTTAAACATCCCCACACTGGATATCATTAACACTTGAGTCAAGCTGTGTGACTTGTGGGTAGAGAATCACCATTCCTAAGCCTCATTCTAATTAACTCATGTAGGTATAATAAATCTTCTTTATAAGCGCCAAAATCAAACAGAACACACATGTGTGGTATCAATGTTAATTTGAATGCACACAAATCAGACAACGTGCAAGTCCCTCATCAATGTTAATTGACAGCACACAAATAAGTTGTAACTCATCAGTTAATTGGCAGTGCACACATGGCCCACATCAATTTTAATGCCCCACATACTCAACTGCTATGTGTGCAGATTGGACCTTTCTGTGTGCGTAATGTATGTGAGGAGGAGAACAAATTACACAGCCTACAAACATTTCTATTGCCCCATTCACTGTCCTACTTGCACCATGTCTCAGGTATGTGCAGCGATGATCAGGAGGCCTATCTTCCTACCAGATGAGGTGGACATGCTTGTTGAGCATGGAATGTGGTTCCAGAATCTACTGTATGGTCCCCAGTCCAAGACTGTGGGTGCCTACAGGAAGGAGCAGACCTGGAAGAGGATCAGTCATGCAGTGAACTCTGTGTTCTATCACAACCGTAGCATCGGGGAACTGATGCACAAACTGCAGGACCTGAGGAGGCATGTCAAGCAGAAGCAGGCATGGAGGGATTGCAGAGGGACAAGGCAGCTATATCATCTTCACCCCATCAGAGAAGCTTGTGCTGAGTACCTTATTTGAAGCAGCTGTGGGTGGCGTGGAGCAGCTAGACACCATGCAACATCTATGGCAAGAAGATGAGCATTGTATTTTGCATTCTAAATATAGGCTATGTGTACTTATTTATAAGTGAGACAGAACAGCCTTATTAAATTTGCTCATGTATGCTATGCAAACCATTACTGGTAACATCTCTACCTATCTGTATGTACACAGTGTAGACCAAAGCTGTTTGTGGTCAGCTCATTATTCACCACGCAGGACATTTTTTTTAAAGCTCTAAAAATATTGCAGGAATGCCTGATCTACACATACATCTAGAAAGGCAGCATACACCTTTTGTCTGCTGCTGCTTTGTTCATTTCACTTATGTAAAAGGGTGCAAGGTCTTTCTGGTGTATATGAAGACATGCTGTCAGCTATAATAGAATTGTGTATTTTTAATGGGAAAATAAAGTACAATATTTAATGCGTTGTTATATAGCCTGTATATTAAAGAGCATAAGGGATGTTGTTTGTTGGGGTTATCTCCTCTGCCAGTTTCTCCATCAAAGTTCCCCAAGGGATGGCAAACATATGTGCGCACAATAAAAACCTTCTAAACCAATGGCAGAGGTAACATCTATTGTGTGTTTTTACTGTGCTTTCCTAAAGCTTAAGGGAAAGGCACCCTTACAAAGGAGCCTGCAAACACAGGATGTGTGTTTAAAGCATGAATGTGTAAAATGTGTGTGCAGGTACAAGATTTAAACAAGTTAGGATGTAATGGTTTTCCATCTCCTAGCCATGTGTTTCCTCAAGGCAGGGGCTGTACAAATGTTTATCCTCCATGGTGTGGGGTGGGATCAGCAAACAGTGGCTGCATCCCTGACTACAGAAACTGCACTACACAGTGACTCCAAAAGCCCATCCTGACTATGTCTTGTGTCCCAGCAGTGGAAATTACATTTGGGGTGTCTTTGTGACTTTCTCTGCTTCTCTCATTATGCTTCAAAAGACAGGGCCTTTTATTTTGTGTCAGTGGTAGACTGTGACCCAAATATGTAGAGTACACTGTGCTCTGTCTCCTTAGAAATTCCTAACACCCAAGCGCTCTGGAGACTGGATTAAGCCCTCCTTCTGCCTTAGGGACTCCCACCTGGAGTGTAAATCAGGGTAGGTTCAATATTGAATACTGTGGCCATCTATAGCTCTGTACCAAAGGACTGGTAATTAGGTCTATCTAGTGGAGATGCAGGGCATATGAACCAAGGTATAGAAAACACCGAACGCCAGTGTTTGACATTTACTTATTTATTTTACTTATTTATTTTTCTACAGGAGCCAGATGATGAGAATCCAGGATCTGCAACTAGACAGCCCCAAAAGTGGTACCGGCATCTGTAGGTAATCCCTAACAGCTTGGATGAGGAGGGAGAGGGAGCCCATGAGGACTGCAACAGCCTGAGGAGGAAGAGGAGCAGCAGCAGCAGGAAGAGCAGCCGGAGGACACACTGGCTGATCTGCTACAGGATCGTCCACAGGACAGCAGTGTGTCTGACCAGCCTGAACCTGAAATGGTTGCCAGTCAGGCTGAGGGACTGTTAATACAGCAAAGCGGCAGCCTCTTCAAGGTGAGGCAGGAAGCAGAGGCCCTCTGTGATACCATCAGCGAGGAAGGACAGGGGATTCAGCAGGCGATATGGGATCTTTGCTGGGCAACAGATGATCAAACTGCAGTGTGGAGGGAGATCTATATTGGATGCCCCTTTGCAGCTGCAGCCACCAGTAGCTCCATGCCATTTCATGGTGCCCTGGATGCAGTACCCTCCACCTTATGGGCCACCATCCCATGGATGGCACCTGCCCATGCTGAAGATCCCGCTATGCCCCAGCCACCTGCACCTCAGCCTGCACCAGGCTATCCATAGATAGCATTTCAGCAAGCATCACCCCCGCCTGCACCACCTGTCATGATTCTGCCACCAGCACCACCACAGCCACTGCTGCCTCCAGCTGTACCTTCCTGCAAACATGAACTTGAACTGCCACAAGCTCCTTTGCCCTCTGAGGGCAGCATGAGCAGTGCCAGAAGTCCTGTGCTGGAGCTCCAGGTTGGGGCAGCCTAAGCTTCCTGAGGCCAGAAAGAGAGGCCTGCCAAGGAAGTAATAATTTACTTTGTTATCCTTTATTTTGCTATACCTTTTTGTAAATACATGCACTATCACCTTCTGAAATGTGTTTCAATGAGAGTGCTCCTTTGCTGTATAGCCTGCCTTTGACTCAAGTGATGTATTTCCTGCATTTCATCCGAGCCAGATGTTCTTTCTCCTCCTCCTCCTCATTCTCTCGTTGGCCCTCCTTTGGAGAAACCATGTGTCTGTTTAGTGCAAGGTTATGTAGCATACAGCAGGCTAGAAAGATCTCACACATTTTAGGGGGGCTGTAAAGAAGGCATCTTCCAGACCTGTCCAGACAGTGGAAGCGTGATTTAAGTAAGCCAAGGGTTCTCTCTATGACAGCCCTGGTCTTGTGATGTGCCCTGTTGTAGCGACACTCAGCTGCAGTTGCTGGGGTGGCAATGGGGTTCATGAGCCAGGTTTTCAGTGGATAACCTCTGTCACCTGTAGGAGGAATAGACACAGAAAATCAGGGTTACACATACCTTATGGGTTATATAGTGACACAGCTCACATGACTAGTTTAGTGGAGCCCTGCAGTGGCACCCTAAATATAAGTGAGACAAAAGTAACAGGGAAATGGATATGTGTTAGGTGTCTTCCTACCTAGACGTCACCCTCTAGTGATGTGTCTTTGCTGGAAGTGATCATGAATTATTGATTGTGAGAGAATGTAGGCATCATGAGTGGATCCTGGAAAGCGGGGCACCACATTCATGATGATGCTCTTGGCATTGTAGACCACTTGCATGTTTAGGAAGTGGAGTCCCTTGCGGTTGTGGTACATGACCTCATCTCCTCCTGCTGCCCTTATGGGTGCTTGAGTGCAATCAATACCGAGGGGAAGTGGGCAATTTGATAGAAGTCAAGACCGAGGGGAAGTGGGCAATTTGATAGAAGTCAGTCATTATTTGGTGGTGTTCCTATCTTCTGAGGGGAAGGAGATAAACTGTTGTTTTTTCCTCATCAAGGCAGCCAGGACCTGCTCTGGACACCTTGAGGTGGCAGACTGAGTGATTCCAAATGTGATCCCTAGAGGGGTTTGGAAAGTGCCAGTAGCAAAATTGGCCAGGGCAGTAGTGACCTTGATGTATACTTGCAAGGCATGGCCCCTTTGAGTGGTAGGTTGCAGTTCTGGCTCTAACAGTTGGCACAGGTACAGTATGGTTTCCTTGTTAAATCTGAACCTGCACATTACTTCCTCCTCGGACAGATCCAGAAACTGCGTCCAAGACCTGTAAACTCCATGTAAGGGGTACCTCCTCTTCCTCTCTCTTTCTCTTCTGAGCCGTATAGAACTGAGTACCCATACAGCTATTGTAATCATAATGTTGAAAAGAAGCACAAATTATGAATATCACCCTCAATACCTGTTGGTACAACACTTATTTCTCATCTCCTGCTCCTGTCTCTTCCCTATGTTATACTAAAATCACCAGTGCATACATGAAAATGTTTTTCCAGCCTTTAGTCCTTTCAAACCCACATTGTAAACCTGCCTAGCCATGTGCTATTAGCTAACACTTTCCCAGTTTGCACCAGTAGGTCCCAGAAACACTCCCTCCCACCTTCTGCCTTGTTCCTGCATCCAGTGACCCAGAGCGAGGAGCCAAACCAACAGAAAACACCGAAGGAAAACGGAAGTTAGCACTTGTTCGCATATACATACAGTAGCAAATATACGCATGTGAGTCTGGCTGAACGTGCTGTCTCATAAGCACGCAGCCCTTATAAAATAAGTCACACAAGCCTATTACTAGGGATGTGCATTTGTTTCATTCGTTTCATACGTTTCCTATTACATGCCAATTAGATGTGCATTCGTTTCATTCGTTTCCCATTACATGCTTGTATAGGAAACGTATGAAACAGATGAAACGAATGCTATCACTAGTATCCGCCCTGACATGCCATGACACACCCCTTTTTGACGCGCAAATATTTGTGCGCGCGAATATGTATACAAGCACAACTACCAGCTACACAAAATTACATGTATGCACGCCAGCAATACAAATGTATGTAAGCTGGCCATTTTGCACATGCAGTGCTTTGAAAATTTGTCCTTAAGATGGTAACTTTTAAACAACCATGCAGGCATACATGTACGCGCCTATGCTGGCTCACACCAATGGACGTGCCATTTTATACCATACACGTGTATATGCACGTATGTTATAAAATCAGCAGTATGCGCATATATATGCACACAATTTTATATGGATGCGCACGTGTGCACAAATGCTTTATCTACCGTGTATGTGGGGACGTTTTGCTAGGTGCAGATTCTGACACAAATACTTGTCTCCCCAGTTCATTCCCAATTTGCCCCGGTAAAAGATAGGACTTCCTAACTTGCCAAGTTAGGTAGCCTGTCTTTTACCCTATTAGCCCTGACCCTTCAAATCCCACTGACAAGCCCTGAATTTTTATTTTAAAACTCACACACCATCCATAGCAGAAGGAAAGTTACATGGTAGGAGAGCCTTGCGCGCGCTTGTGCACATAAATACCTACGTGCAGACTTCATGTTACCGACCTGGACAGCCCATGTTCCACCCAGACTTCACCCATGGCTCACCCCTTTTTTGCATTTTTTACTTCTGCACATACTGGGATATACGTGTCTACTCAGGCACTTCTTGAAATCTGTGCGATGCTCACCAGCCCAGACACACACATATCTGCCAGCTTTGTCAAACATAGGGCTTTTAAAATCGACATTTAAGTTAACTTGACTAATAGCAATTTATGTACTTCTCCTCCAGGAACTTGTCTAACCTTTTTTTAATCCCAGCTAAGCTAATGCCTTAACCACATCCTCTGGCAAGGAATTCCAGAGCTCAATTGTGCATTGAGTGAAAATAATTTTTTTTCCGATTTGTTTTAAATATGCTGCTTACTAACTGAAAGATAAAACAACCAATTCACATTTACCCAGTCTAGTCTTCTCATGACATTATAGACCTCTATCATATCCACCCCCCCCCCCCCCCCCCCCCCCCGGTCATCTCTTCTCCAAGCTGAACAGTCCCAAGTGTAGAAAGTCTTTTTTCACTCTGTTGCCAGAGAATGGTCAGACCCAGCATGGCAATTCTTATGTTCTTAATTATTCCAATTCTCAAATATTTTTCATTTGTTTTTCATACTTTACACTGAAACATTTGCTGTACATTTAATAGGAAAGTAAGCTTATCAATTTAAATAAACATGAAGTATTCCCAAAAATAATTATTAATCTGTTACAACCATAACAGTGGTGCATAGCAAAGTGTTCAAAGATAGCATACGTGTGACATGTACCTTATACATATCAGCACAATTTGTGCGGGCTAAAACCTAGACATACAGTTAAGTACACTGTCTGAAAAATTTACCCCATGTTGTACAAATAGGAGAGTTACTTTGTTTTATCATGTAAATTCAATGAAACAAAGTTTAAAGGGTCAATAATCTGTCTCCATGGGATGCTGTAAGCCCTGTGGATAATGTTTTGCTTTTATTATTGCCTAACGAAAAATTACCCACAGAGGTTTGTGTCTGCTTTCTCTGCAGCTAATTTTTTCTTCAGACACAATTACATGTAGTTTTGAGTAATCAAATCTATGCATATTGTTCCAATTTCTGCCTTCTTCCTGCCCCCCCCAAAACGACCAAGCAAACGTTTCAGAGAGACTTACCCCCCCCCCCCGACCTCTACCATGTCCCATTCTCAAAGAATAGGGGGTTCAGGGGACCCCTTTAAAGTTGTGAGAAGAAGGAAGAGAAGGTTACCTCACAAGGTCCATCTAATTGTTTGGAGCTAGCTTATGAACCCTTTCACTTTTAACATCAGAAGAATCTCATCCAGCCCCTTAAAGGCTGGATGGGCTAAGCAAAGTGTGCCAGTGCCTATCCCCACATGGCTTTCCCTGGTAACTCTCGCTACTATCCTCCCCTTCCTTCCATGATGCCTTCCTGGTTCCTCTCCTTTGTACCCTTCCCCTATAAGACCTCTTCCTTGCTCTTCTTCCTCCTATCTACCTCATACAACTTCTGCCTCAGTCCTCTCACTGCTACATTTCTCTTCCCACACCGCTACGGCTCCTTCCCTACTTATCTCCCTCCTACCCTCTCTACATTGCCCCTTTCTGTGAGGGATCGCCCATCTCCATCTCCAACATTCTCTTTGGTTCACCTCATTTGATTGCTCCCAGATCTGATGGCAGCAGAGATTGTCAGACTGCAGCAACAGTGTCAGCAAG
This sequence comes from Rhinatrema bivittatum, assembly GCF_901001135.1. Taxonomy (NCBI): domain Eukaryota; kingdom Metazoa; phylum Chordata; class Amphibia; order Gymnophiona; family Rhinatrematidae; genus Rhinatrema; species Rhinatrema bivittatum. The sequence continues at coordinate 41,681 of NW_021820896.1, read as the reverse complement.
AGAGGAGAAATCAGCATGGGGCCTGTGAGCCAGTCCATAATCATAGGCCCTGTGGCGGCCTTGCCTCTCACATGGGTTTCCTTGGTAACAGGAAGCCTGTGCGAGAGGAGGGGTGGGCTGTCAGAAGACCTGTGAGCACATGCTGGTTCAAAGGAACAGTGCTGATTTTCTCTCCTCTTGATATGCTGCCATATGAAGATATCTGCCAGTCTTCCTCGGCTGATCCTATGGGGGCTGCTTGGGTGGAATTTATGCTACTGGCAGTCCTCCTTCTAGTTTTAGATATGAATAGTTGATGAAATCATATATTTGCAACTGTTATTCCCATTTTTACTGATATCAAAATGGACGCTATTTCAATTTATTTTTGTAACAGCTCTAGTTTTAGACACTGTGACTTGCACAGTGCAGAGATGCTCTGTACGTTTTCAAATATTAAAAAAAAATATTTTAATAAAAAATGTAAACCTTTGCTTTCTAGGGTTCTCTGTCTAGTGTGATTCATTCTGTAATACATTTAATGAATGTCACATAAAACTTTCCAATAAAAGCAACTATTTTATCAGTTCTTGCTCAGGATGAGTGAGCCTGCTCAGATTTAGTTAATAAATAACTATGCATAGCTTTGAGTTCTGTTATCTACTGGTTGCAGCAATTGGTTATTATCTGTAAATGCATGACAGATCTAATACTCCACTTCTATTCCAGGTGGTTCAGTTTCCTAGAAAAAACTGATTCTGCTCTACCACTTGTACCTTGTGTGATTGACAAGAAGCCCCATAGACATCACCCTTGGTCCCTATCCAATTAGTGATTTCAGAACTGTCACCAAAGCAGTTATGCTTTCTTGTTGAAACATTGAAAATAAATGTTTGTGTCTGGTGGAGGAAGAGGTAGAAATAGAAAAATAAGGGTGATGATGTGCTGGTTAAGTCAATGATGTCAGGTCTGCAAACCTGGTTTTAAACAAGAGCACTATCTACAAGAAGAAGCTGGGCAAAACTGAATGGAAGCACGAGGAAAGCTGTATGCGCTCACCTCCACATGAAAATTTGCCAAGAAGGCAGAGAAACAGAAATGTCTTGTTTGTTAGTAAAGAGTTTTCACTTCAATTTCATTAACTTTAATACAGGATTTTTTTTAATGCCAAACTATTTTGTCTTCTGTATCTCTAGCCAGAGCTGCATTTTTATTTTCCATGATTATTTGTTCAGTCATTTCTTCAGATTGGAACACAGGGAGTCTATAGCTCTAATGCCTTCTGTCTAGGTAGAAAAGCTGTAAGTGTGGTCTTAATTTTTCATTTACCAAATGTTATAAGTGCATTTCATACATGGGACTGAATGGTTTAACAAAACGGACTTAGGGTTATAGAGCCTCTCACCTCTAGGTTGCCAGTTGAAATCCGGCTTGGGTCAGTAGTGAATGAAAGTCATTGCCATCTGAAAGTTGTTTGGTCTATATTAAATGTTGGATTCAACCCATTCCCAGTGGATAGGGCTCCAAATTGCAAAACTCACCATCCTACTTTGGCAGTCATGGACCTCATTGTTAGTACTCACAGCAAAACCAATGAAAAAAAAAAGTACTGACTGGCTAGGAATGAGGCTTTGTTTTCCAGTTCTAGCAATCTGGCACCTTTCATGAGCACTAAATTCAGCAGAAAAAAAATATACTTCACAATGTGCTAAATGGCTGTCAGAATGCCTCAGGATACACAGCACACCAAATTCACTGCTGTTTTCAATACAGTTACCTATGGGCATGGCATATGTTATCTCATTGATTTAGGTATGCTTGTTATCATCATAAAACAGAAGAATCTAAGAAATGCCATGCTGGGCTATAGCAAAGCCCATCAAGCCTGGCACCCTGTCTCTGACAGTGGTGAGTCTGGGTCACAAGTATCTGGCAGATCCTAAAAAATAGATCTATTTCTTGTTCTTCCCAGGGATAGTAATGGTTTTCTGTAGTCTACCAGGGTAATAATGGTTTATGACTTTTCTTCCAGGAACTCCCATAAATCCTACTGTACTAGTGCCGTAACCACATCCTCTGGCAACAGATTCCAGAGCTTGACTCTGCATTAAGGGAAAAAATATTTCCTACAATTAATTTTAAATTTGCTGGTTATTAGTTTTATATAGTGTCCTCTGTTTTAGAATTATTTGAAAGGATAATAAGTGGAGGAGTAGCCTAGTGGTTAGAGTAATGGGCTACAGACCAGGGTTTCAAGTCCTGCTGTTGCTCCTTATGACCTTGGGCAAGTCACTTTACCCTCCATTGCCTCACGTACAAACTTAGGCCTGGATTTATCAAAATGCAATAAGTATTGCATGCGATAGCAAAAGGGGTGTGGTTTATGCTAATATGCAGTTTATCACAATTTGTGCTATTTACCTATGCAAAGAACTAAGTTAGTACACATTACACTAACCTTTTCAGACTATGTGATAGGTGTCAGACCTGATATATTTCCTGCATTCAATGAGAGAGAGAATCTAACCGTAGTACCTGCTCCCTAGATAGGTATTTGTATCCCTATAGTAGGCCCACCTAGTAACTCGAGGTGAGGGTTAGGTATTGGTGTAGGGGGTTAGGGGCCACTTTGACATTCAATGTGAGACGTACGAACAGAACAGTGGTCTCTTGTGAAGATCTGAGGACCGACGGAGAGAGGAAACTCACTCCAAGATGAGATTTGTGCAATGTTCTCTCCACCTAGCTTGATGTTACCCAGGTAGAGAGTCCATCAAGCTAGGTTGAGAAAACATTGCCCAAATCTCATCTTGGAGTGAGTTTCCTCTCTCCGTCGGTCCTCAGATCTTCACAAGAGACCACTGTTCTGTTTGTACGTCTCACATTGAATGTCAAAGTGGCCCCTAACCCCCTACACCAATACCTAACCCTCACCTTGGGTTACTAGGTGGGCCTACTATAGGGATACAAATACCAATCTAGGTATTTGGTAGCCCTATAGTAGTATCCCCTTTTTGGTTGTCCAAGCCAGACAACCGAAAAGGGGATATGATAAGGTTTATAAAATCATGAGTGACATGGAACAAGAAACAGTTATTAAATCTTTCAGATAGTATTAAGACTAGGGGATATTTCATGAAACTAAGTGGTAGCAGGTTTAAAATTAATTGAGAAAGTATTTTTTCAGTCAACCCACATTAAACTGTGAAATTTGTTGTCAGAGAATGTTGGTCAGTCTAGTAGTATAGCTTAGTTTAAAAAGGTGTGGATAAGTGTCTGGTTGGCCAGATCAACAGAGAATCAACAGGGATCACAGAGAATGGACCTCCCTTTCTAGATCTTCAAGCATCCTGAATGATCATTGTCAATGGTAGGAGCACTGGGGGTCGTTGAACCATTGCCTCTGACCCAGCAAGGCATGGCAGTATATCCTATATTCTTTTAAACTTGAGATGGCTTCACCAATAATCTCTGCCATGGTACAATATTTAATCCTCCCTGTATATTTTACAGTGAACAAAAAAATAATCTGTCAGTCTTAGAATGCACATGTAATAACCATAAACATTTTCATTTTCTCATGGCTCCAAGGCATGCATATATTGATTTACATTGACAAGGACTAAACACACTATTTACATGCACAAACACATAAGAGAAAGTTTATGGGTTCAATTTTCAACCTCACCTTGATGTAAAGTCCATGGGCACTTTTTACTCATAGACTTTGCACCAAATATCAAGGTAAAGTACATTTCCCTTTGACAATTATTGTAAATCTTTGCACCTATTTTTAGTGAAAGCAAAATATAGCCTGAAAATAGCATGCATAGATTTCAATCCTCAAGCATTATTTTGGAACCTGCCCTAGGAACACCCCCCCCCCCCCCCCTCCCGCAATCTGGCTAAAAATAAATATTTCTAACAGCATTTCTTTCCTGCTGTACCTTAGTTGTAAAACATTCAACCTATTTCAATTTTACAAGCAATGGTACAATTCATTTAAGCTCTTGTAAACCCATAACATCAATGCCACCCCTCCAAACATCAGCTGTCTGATGTGCACTGGTTCCCCTTGTTGCTTGCAGTGGAGAGAATCTGTGAAGTATGTCCACAAAGTTTCTCCATGTACTATGTTAGTTATTATGCTGTATTGCTTGTAGCACAGTAAAGGAACAAAACTCAAAGCCAGTACTAAGGCCTACCAGAATTGCAGGAAAGGAGTCAGTAAATAGTATACTAAAAAGCATTGGGGCTATCTGTATATCCCAATTTGTTGCAATTTAATCTGTGCTAATTGGCATTCCACTAAGTGAATGAATTTGTGCTTATTTTTGTGTAGTATGAGACCGGGCAGATTTGCCCATGAAGCATGGAAGCACTTTCTTCTATGGTTTAGGCATATTTTATTTCCAATACATTAGATGAAAATTGTATAGAGTATTTTTTTTTAATAGTTTGTGTAATTGAAATGCAGACTTTTAATATTTGACTTGTCGGCGTCAACGAAATCAATGTCATTAGAGTAGTAAGGATGGAAAATATTACCATCTCTAATTGTTTTCATGAAAAATAGGCTGTGTGTCGACAGGAATCATTCATGCATATTGGTTTCCTATAATATTTAAATAGTTTGTACATTAGAATTGACATATGAAATATTAAATAACTTTCCCCGTATCAGATAATTAAGCATTTGTATAACATAAACATTTAAGAATAATGAGAGCAGGTGAGGCTTGGAGAAATAGGTCAGCCATATAAATATTCATACATTCATGTCACTGACTTTTTCAGCAATTTCTAAAATGTTAGTGTGCTATTAATGCTGGTCAGAAGTACAAAGGTTGGGCTAGTCTTTTTTCATTAATGATATGGCTCAATGCACACAGCAGTGTAATGCATTTTATGAGTGAGGGAAATGGTATTGGTTTGAGAGGTCTATATAACAGTATATCCTGTCCAAATGTAATTTTAAAAACAATCAGAGCCATTAAGGCTCACACAGAAAGAAAGATAAAGATATATAGCTGTATATGGGTCTTTAATAAGTAATTCACCCTGGGCTTAAAACATGGATATTGCCAGAGTAATATTATAAATGTATAAGCATGTTGATATTATCATGTTTTCCCCCATTGGTTCAGTTATGATATGCTCCTGATGCAAATTATTCTGCAACTTTATTAAATCAAAGTTAGGCAAAGATTGACACCACAGATTATTCAAATATTTTGCTTGATTGTTCAAACACTAAAAAGCACTTTGAAGCAAGTAACTAAAACTTCCATTTAAATAGCATTTTATAGAGGAAATGTTAGTCATCATTTGACTGTACTCATAAATATTAATTGTGTGTAATGTCTTTTCACTTGAATTAACCTCTTTTGAAAATGTTTTCATTAATCCCTATTTTAGAAGTGGCTAATTACTGTGCATGAATTCTATTATTTTTTCTTAAGCTTATAAGCTCCTATTTTCAAGGGTGTTGTCACTGACACAGATTACGAGAACCTCCTTTGAAAGTGAGACCTTAGAGCTTGCAGTCTGGTTTTGTTTGTGGAAAACAATGGAAATAAAGACAGGCATTTTCTAATGTAAAGTTCAAAACGATCAAAAGCATTACATATCTAAATCTGAGACGGTATTGCCTTCAATTAGAACAATGAAGACGGGATCTAGGTGGTCTTGAAAACTAATTTACATCATTATTTTTCAATAATTCTTTTTTTTGTTCCAATATAAGGTACTACAACCTGGCAAGAATCTTGTACATAGTACATATAAGACCAAATTTTCAAAGGCCCGTGCACACAAAAATCGGGATTTATTTGCATGGCCAGTCCTTGTGCACTGGGCGCATTTTAAAATGGGACCAGCCACACACATAAAACCCAATATGCGCACAAGTGCCAACCTCTCAGAAGGGGTAGGCGGAGGGGCTGGGAGGTAGGGGGCCAGAAAAGTGCCATTTCACGCTGTCCTGACAACTCGCGCTGTGGGCTAGAAGTAAGTTCCGAAACAAAAAAAAAAGGATAAATAGGAAAGATTTAGGGGTTGGGTGGAGAGGGTGAAGAGGTAGCAAGAATAGGGTTAGGGATAGGAAAGTTCCCTCCAATCGTGCCTCCCCCAGTTCCCTTCCGGTCCGCTCTTACCCCCCCCCCCCCCCCTTCAAAGTCTAATTTTAATGGAACAGATTGCTTGTATTTCCCACATTCCACTATTACATCTTTATCACCTTTACTTTTCTCTATTTCATTAATCTCTAGATAAAGCATTTTGTTTCAATAACCAACAGATTATCTTCTGTCAAATAATGATTCTTGTAGCACGTGAAACCTTTTCATGAACAAGAATAAAATAATCCAAGGATGGTATGGCATGAGATATCGAGACTGTGATGGTCCTGGATTCAGTTGTGACATCACCTCTATTAACAGGGACCCATATGTTCTTGAAAAGCCTCTTTACTACTTCATTTTCAGATTCTTGCATTGTTCCATTAGAAAAGTACTCAATAAAAAAAGTACCCAACATCAATTTATTCAATTCAAATAATTAAAACATACAAAATATTCACATCACAGAAAATATTCTCCAATTAAAAGCCCCCACTTCATAAAAGATTTTCAAAGATTTCTTCAAATATTTATAGATATTTTCAATATTCCCAACAATGGGCCCTTGTTTCTCCAATACTTGGCTTCATCAGGGGACATTAAACACATACTATCCACTTAATCATATCTGTTTACAGTATAACAACTGTACTCAAAAACCCATTTGCAATATATGTATTAGCCACGGTTATACAATTTCACACCAAAATATTAGACTTTTCCAGGAACCAATAAATTCACTCAATTGTCTGCAATTATCATGCAGCTCCCATTGTATAAAAGAGTGTAATGCCTTATATCTTGTGCAATAAGTTAATCATATACTTCCTTCTGTTAAGAATGTTATCAACAATTTCCCTCTTTGAGACATATCAACAGCTGTCCAATGCCATGCACCTCCAGTTTAAAAGCTGTTTATATGGCATCTTTAAATCATCTTCCTGATTGCTCTCCTGCTTGGAAAGAATGACATAAGCCCATCTGAGTTTTCCCAATTCTGATCCCAACTTTTCTCCTGGTAAAACTGACACAGCCCACTTTAGAGCAGTTCCCTCCTGATATCATTGCATTGAAAGATCTCATCGGACATAAAAACATAGAAAAATGCTTGTAGAAAAAAGACTGCCCATCACCCAAACTAATTTAGCTTTACAATTCCATCAATCCATCAGAGATCTCTTGTACCCCATGCTTTCTTGAATTCATATACCCTTTTGTCTCTAACCAGCTCTACAGATGGCTGTTCCAAGCTTTTATTGGAGGAGTTAAATTACAACAGGCAAGTTTTCTGGCTGAATTCAACTGCAGATACCTTACTTTGAAGGGGATAACTTTTATTAATAAAGGAATTTTTATTGCTTTTTTTTTATTTCTTAGGCTTCTACTTAGTTTTAGAAAGGAGAGTAGAAGGAAGAAGCATCCCCCACCCACCCCAACTTCACACACAACTTCTAACTTTATAAACTAACCCACTAGTTAGGGGGGTGGACATTGGTTGGCAGAGTATCACAAGGAAGTAATTTAGATACATTTAATTACTGTGGAATCAAGTAAAGTTTCAGGAGGAGATTCATTAGTAATACCATAGTAGATATTTCAGATAATTCATTTTCAGGACAAGAGAGAAAATACTGGTTGGTACCAGAAAAGGAGCGAGAGCAAGTGAATTAGCTCATTCTATGATTTCTGCAAAAGAACAAATTAAGTACATTTTTTGTGAACTGATTTGTAAAATCATATTAGATCTGTTGCGGTTCTGGCCGCGAGCACCGCGGCCAGGCCCTTACCTCGGGTTCCCGGACCTGCTCCCGCTTCCAGAGGCCTGGTTTGCGGCCTGGTTGGCGGCGTCCCCGCTGGGGCTGTGCTTGCTGCAAGCGCTCCCATGGACGCCCGGCTCCTAGGCACACGCGCGCGCCACTTGGGCGCTTTTCTAGGCCGTTTCCCGCCAGTAAGTCACTCTGCCCAACTTCTGATGTCAGATTGCCGCGGCCTATATAAGCCGGCCGCGGCCATCCAGTCTTTGCCTTGCAACGGGTTAGCTTCCCGGTTTCCTGTTGCGCTGTGCCCCGGAGTGACTCACCTTGCTTCGTCGCTCCATTCCTGCCTCAGTACCTGCCTGGTTCCTGCTTGCTTGCTACAGTACATGCCTGGTTCCTGCCTGCTTGCTACAGTACCTGCCTGGTCCCATCTTGCCTGTTACGGTCCCAGCTTGCCTGCTAGTCCCAGCCTGCCTGCTACTGATCCTGCCTGGTTCCAGTACCCGAAGCCTGCTACAGTTCCTGCCTGGTTCCAATACCCGAATCCTGTCACAGTTCCTGCCTGGTTCCAGAATCCGAACCCAGTTACAGTATTGCTACTGTCTTAGTCTTGTTCCAGTTACCTGTCCTGATCCACAACCCACCTAAGTCCCAGCGGCCGGGTCCCTACGGCCTCCTTCCGGGGGGGCTTCAGCTTCCAAGGGTGAAGCCACCTAAGTCCCAGCGGTTGGGCTCCTACGGGCTCCTCCCGGGGGAGCACCAGCTTCCAGGGTGAAGAGCATCTTCGTCCTGCCTGAACATCTGCCTCCCGGCCTGCTATTCACTAGAGACATTGACCACCTTTCCCAGTCTCCAGCAGGTCGGCCCAAGGGTCCACTAAACAGAAACTCCCATAACAAGATCTTATGGGAGCACTGAGAGAAGAGGATCAACTTGCTGGTTGCTGAAGAAAACCAATAAGTATTGCATTGGGACATTTTAGAACATATAAAGTTTTGGGGAGACATAAACTAACATAAGAACATAAGAAATTGCCATGCTGGGTCAGACCAAGGGTCCATAAAGGCCAGCATCCTGTTTCCAACAGAGGGCAAACCAGGCCACAAGAACCTGGCAAGTACCCAAACACCAAGAAGATCCCATGCTTCTGATGCCAGTAATAGCAGAGGCCATTCCCTAAGTCAACTTGATTAATAGCAGTTAATGGACTTCTCCTCCAAGAACTTATCCAAACCTTTTTTAAACCTAGCTACAGTAACTGCACTAACCACATCCTCTGGCAACAAATTCCAGAGCTTAATTGTGTGTTGAGTGAAAAAGAATTTTCTCCAATTAGTCTTAAATGTGCTACTTGCTAACTTCATGGAGTGCACCCTAGTCATTATATTATTCGAAAGTGTAAATAACCGATTCACATCTACTCATTCAAGACATCTCATGACTTTATCATATCCCCCCTCAGCCGTCTTTTCTCCAAGCTGAACAGCCCTAACCTCTTCAACCTTTCCTCATAGGGGAGCTGTTCCATCCCATTTATCATTTTGGTTGCCTTTCTCTGTATCTTCTCCATCGCAACTATATCTTTTTTGAGATGCAGCGATCAGATTTATACACAGTATTTAAGGTGCAGTCTTACCATGGAGCAATTCGAGGCATTATGACATTTTACATTTTATTAACCATTCCCTTCCTAAATAATTCCTAACATTCTATTTTCTTTTTTGACTGCTGCAGCACACTGAGCCAACAATTTCAAAGTATTATCCACTCTGATTGCCTAGATCTTTTTCCTGGGTCGTAGCTCCTAATATGGAACCTAACATTGTGGCAACTACAGCAAGGGTTATTTTTCCCTATATGCAACACCTTGCATTTGTCCACATTAAATTCATCTGCCATTTGGATGCCCTATCTTCTAGTCTCACAAGGTTCTCCTGTAATGTATCATAATCCGCTTGTGATTTAACTACTCTGAATAATTTTGTGTCATCCACAAATTTGATAATCTCACTCGTTCTATTTGTTTCCAGATCATTTATATATATATATATATATATATATATATATATATATATATATATATATATATATATTGAAAAGCACCGGTTCAAGTACAGATCCCTGAGGCACTCCAGTATTTACCCTTTTCCACTGAGAAAATTGACCATTTAATCCTACTCTCTGTTTCCTGTCTTTTAACCAGTTTGTAATCAAAACTGGGTCATACACTTTAGTATGTTTGTGTGTCTGTATTAGATAACTAATCAGAAGGCAAGGGCAGAAGGCAGGAGTTAGTGTATCTATTTTAAATAGCTAGTCAGAATTTATCTCCCTCCCACCCACCCACACGTAGCTCATCCCTTGATTTATAGTTAGGAGACCCTTTCACATAAATAAAAAAAATCAGCCTTTTAAACTTAAACACAGGATTGCCCCCAAGCCTTGTCAATCATTAATCATCCCTTACTAGGTGACTACCAGATAAATAGTGAATACAACCAATAATTTAAAGGACTCAAATTGTATGGATTTCTACTCCTATAGCAGCCTAAACTTAACTAGGAACTGAACAAAATTAAGATGAAGCTAATAGTCCAGCAGCAAGAGGTGGACCTTTCAGTCTTTCCATTGAATGTCACATTTATCATTTTTTACCTGCTGGTAAGTTGTATGTGTGCACCCGGGGCAAAGAGCTCCAGTCTCTCTCAGAGAACGAATCTGATCTCTGGAGGCTAGAGTGGCAGACTTGGAACAGAGGAGAGGATCACCTTGCAGGTGGCTGAAAAGAATCAGTAAACACCGCTTGGGAAACATTTTAAAACTTAAAAAGTATGGTAGAGAAGGAAATAATGGAGGTCTATTATTTAGTGCGTTTGTGTGTTTGTATTAAATAGGTAGTCAGAGCGCATGCAAAAGCAGAAGTTTATGTGTTTTGTATTTTCCAACCTTCCCACCCTATCCTGTCCATGTTATGGCCGCCAGCCACGGCAGTCCGCAACCGGGGCCGGCACTCACCGCGGTGTCGGACCGCCTCCAAGGCACCTGCAGGAGCAGGCAGCTGTCCCCGACACTGTCTTCATGGCCGTTGCTGCTGCTGAGGCCTGGCCGCGTCTCTTCCTCCTGCTGCTGACTCCTTCCCCTCCGGGCCTGCCTAGAGGCCACGCACGCGGCTGAATACCAAATTTAAAGGGGCCACGACAGAAATCATCGTGGCTCCTCCTTAGGGACTCCTCCTTCCTAAGGGCTATTTAAGGCAAGGCCTGCCTCTCAGACCTTGCCTTGGCTTCTTGGCTCCTGGTTCCGTGTTGTTCCTGCAGTCCTGATCCTGTATTCCGGCTTCCTGTTTTTCCACAGTCTGTTCTCGTAGAACCTGCTCCTGGTTTCCTCTCCAGTTCCTGCTCCCTTTCTCCCTTGGACGGATTCTTCTGGCTTCAACCCCTGGACCGTCTTCCGACCTCCCTCAGGTTTTCAACCTCAGACAGTACATTGACTTTGCTTCACCTTCATGGAGGTCCCCCTAAGTCCAGTCGAGCCCCACATCCTCAAGGGCTCAACCTGGGGGGAACGGGGCTAGTACTGGTGAAAGCACCAGCAGCTCTCGCTTCAATACAGCCTCTGCCTTCTGACAGTAGGGACCTGTGAGGGTCTTCTCTCGCAGGTTTTGCGCCAACTCTACCTCAGACTAAGGATCCACCACTCAGAACGCAACAGTCCACCCCTAGCTCATCCTTTAATTTATAGGCAGGTGACACTTTCACAGTAAAAAAGAAATAGAAAACTAAATAAATAAATAAAAATTAATCAGCCTTTTAACTTAAATTAAGAAATTCCCAACACATATCAAGAGTTTCATAATTCCCTTGTAGGTCACTACCAGATATTATAGGGGGTAATTTCAAAGGAGTTATGTGCATAAATGTAACTACTATTGTAGCAATTTCAAAGCCATTTACTCATGTAAAGTGCACTTATGCGAATACATCCTATGGACGATTCAATGGCGTATATTGGTAGCAATTTCAAAAGCCCACTTACTCGAGTAAAGTGCATTATCACGTGTATAAAACCCAGTTTTACGCATGTAAATGCTTTTAAATCAGACCCATATTGAATACAACTAATACATTTAAAGCACCTAATTGTACGCAGTCCAACTCCATAGTAAACCTAAAACTAGGAAACTGAACACATTGAAGATGAAGGCAGCAGTCCATCAGCAAGAAGGGATCATCCCAGTCTTTTGCATTGAGTATCATATGAATGATTTTTTACCCACTGGTGAAAAATTGTACGTGTGCATCCGATGCAAAGAGCTCCTGTCTCTCAGAGATCGAGTCTGATCTCTGGAGGCTAGAGTGGCAGACCTGGAGGAGCTTGAGGCAGACAGAGAGGTATAGAGATGATACCTTCACGGACATAGTAGCCAAGTTCCCAACTCCAGTCTGGCAGTCCTGATGCTAGCCTTGGAGGAGGAAGGACTCCTAATTGGAGAGCATCAACCAGGTACAGCAACCATTGACGTCATGTTTTCTTTTTGTTTTAGACATTGGAAGTTTAAATTAAATAATTGACAAGTTTAAAATCTGGAGCATTTCTGGGTTGGGCTAGAAGCCATGAACAGTTGGAGCTTTATATGAATGGGGTATATGCTGCTTACCTGTTGTGTTATAAGCTAGTATTTGGGTATATTTGCTCTCTTTCTATTACAGTATTGGTGGGACTAGACTATCCCCTGATGCAGAGATTTTATCTTGAAACATGGCATATGGTCAGGACTGCTGGGATTTTCACATAAAAAAAAAAACAAAGATAAGTGTTTTGCTTCTCCTTATTTTATTTGCAAAAAAATTACAAAAAAAATTATTGAATTTTCAACTGATGATTAAATAAAAAGCAATCAAGGTTTCAATATCAGCAGGGCTTGGTATGATGGTCCTTATATATCTTTCTTAAATATTAATCCTATTTTTCTGTGCATGATAAAGAATAAAATCACAGAACATTTAAATAGATGTGGTTTAATGGGACCAGCTAGTATGGATTTACCTAAGGGAAGTTTTGCCTCACAAATCTACATTTTTAGGAAGGGTAAATAAACATTTGGACAAAGGTGAACCAGTAGATGTGGTGTATTTGGATTTCAGAAAGCGTTCCACAAAGTCCCTCATGAGAGGCTTCTAAGAAAACTAAAAACTCATGGGATAGGAGGTGATGTCCTTTTGTGGATTTCAAACAGGTTAAAAGATAGGAAATAGAGAGTAGAATTAAATGGTCTGTTTTCACAGTGGAAAAAATGTAAACAGTGGAGTGCCTCAGGGATCTGTACTAGGATTAGTGTTTTTTAATATATATATAAATGATATGGAAAGGGGCATGACGAGTGAGGTGCTTAAATTTGTGGATGACACAAAATTATGCAGAGTAGTTAAATCTCAAGTGGATCGTGATAAATTGCAGGAGGACCTTGTGAGACGAAGATTTGGCATCCATATGGCAGATGAAATTTAATTTAGACAAGTGCAAGCTGATGCGTATAGGGAAAAATAACCCTTGCTATGGTTACACAATGTTAGGTTTCACATTAGGAGTTACCACCCAGGAAAGAGATCTAGGCATCATAGTGGATAATACATTGAAATCATTGGCTCAGTGTTTTGTGGTGTTGAAAAAAAGCAAACAGAATATTTGGTATTATTAGGAAGGGAATGGCGAATAAAATGGTGGATGTCATAATGCCCCTGTGAGACCGCACCTTGAATACTGTATACAATTCTGATCACCGCATCTAAAAAAATATATAGTAGCACTGGAGAAAGTGCAGAGAAGGGTGACTAAAATGATAAAAGGGATGGAGCAGCTCCCCTATGAGGAAAGGCTATAGAGGATAGGGCTGCTCATCTTGGAAAAGAGACAGCTGAGGGGGGATATGATAGAGGGCTACAAAATCATGAAAGGACTTGAACGGGTAAATGTGAGTTGGTTCTTTACTCTTTCAGATAATACAAGGATAGGGGGTACTCCATGAAGTTAGCAAGTAGCTCATTTTGAACAAATTGGAGAAATGTTTTTTTCACTCAGCAAATAATTAAACACTGGAATTCATTACAAGAGAATATGTTTATGGCAATTAGTATAGATGGATTTAAAAAAAGATTTGGATAAATTCCTAGAGCAGAAGTCCATAACAGCTATTAATCATTAAGGATCAGTAGCTTGGGATCTCTTCATTTAATGTTTGGGTATTTTCCAGGTTCTTTTGACTTGGTTGGCCACTGTTGGACACAGGATACTGGGCTTGATGGACCCTTGGCTGACCCCAGTATGGCATATCTTATGTTCTTATGTTCCTATGTTCAAACACTAACCCCCTCGGTAAAGAAATATTTCCTATGATTACTCCCGAGTCTACTCACTTTTATTTTCATCCCATGACCCCCCTTACTCTAGATCATCCTTTCAGGTAAAAGAGGCTCACCTCCTGTACATGGAAACCTTTGAGATATTTAAATATCTCTATCATATCTTCCCTTATCTAGCCTTCCCTCTAGGGTTTACTTGTTTATATTTTTAAATCTATCCCCATATCTTTTACAATAAAGAGAGTGTTGATGCCCTGCAAGGGGCTCTGCTCAAACAAATGGTAAACGAACCCACGAGGGAGAGAGTTACACTCCAACCTAATGCTTACTAATGGGGATAATGTCTCTAATGTCTGGGGGGGTGCCCACCTGTGGGGAATTATGAGCTTTGCTCCTGATGGCCAGCAGGCCATGTCAGGGGTTAACTCTAACTTCCCTTCTCTCTGACCTTTGCACTGTATGCAGCAAGACTAGCACATCTTAAATCTCTAGCTTATAATTAACCCTCACTGCCTAAGGAGAGGATACCTAGCTGCCACGTATTCAGCTGCAGGCAAAAGACAGACACACATATATGGTATAGGCTTCAGCAGCCAATGAAATGATTCTGTACGCACCCCTTGAGCCAATGCTATAATGGCTATAATGGCTAGGAGAGCCAATGATATAAAGACACGTCTGTATGCTATGGCTAGGAGAGCCAATGATGTGATGGCACATTTGTATGCTATGGGATGTATGTACAATAAAAGGGAGACCCCACGGGAGTGTTCAGCCCCTTCCCTTTTTGCCATGATCCTGCCTGATGTGTCTTCATTGCCGCAACATCTGGTGACCCGCGACGTGATAAGCCCCCTGCTCATTCGTCTGGAACAGCCTAGGTGCGCACCGTAACAGCAGACCTGCTCCCGCAATCGTAAGTATTTTTCAGCGAGTCTGCTCCCAACATTCGCTGAGTATGGGGGGGGGGGGGGGGGGAAACTGTCAGCTAAGCAGACGTGTCATGCAAAAAAGCTGCAGAAAATAATAAAGAATGATTATTTCATCACCAGGGAGAAATAGCACAAGTCAGACTAGGGGACTTAGAAAAATTGATAGGTGAAATAGCTGCCTGCCTTTGCCCATGGTATCCGGAGGCTGGAACTCTGGATGTCCAATATGGATTAAGATAGGCAACAGCCTGCATACACCTCCACATGCTCCCATAAGGCAATTGTTGCTCTGGCAAAAATGCACAGAAGCTATAGAACATCTGGGGACACTCACTCACAAGGCACCGTCCCCAACCACGGCTTCCGTGGCTTCCTCTGTCCACCTCAGAGTAAAAACCCAGGAAACTAAAGACACTGAAATCAAAGAAGCTAGCCTCCCTCCACCTTACCCGCAAGCCCCTTCCCCACCAACCACCAGCTCCCTGTACCCCCAGCTGCCATTGCCTGCGACAGTCGTTGATTCTGCATCACCGATTTGTCCAGGTAAATTACCATCTCAAACCACCGCTCCCAGTAACGATTTATGTGCTGCGGTCAGCATGGGGTTTCACCTAGAACAGGTGAATGGAAATTTCACAGGGGAGGAATTATTGGAAGGGATTCAAGCATTTCCCATCATGGAGGTGCCTAATGCTCAGGGTGAGATTTAGTATCAGTGGTCAGCACTATCTTATACTATTTTAAGGGAACTCCGCACAAGCATTAAGGAGACAGGGTTCCATTCCTCTTACACCCGAGGATTGCTAAAGGGATCCCTGACAGCAATTGAGTTGAATACCTCCCGGAGTGCCATAAGCAGTAACTATGCCTCCAGGACTTCAAAGAAATTAGCATATATGACCTTGGGCCAGGCAGCCGCAGTCCAGATAGCACAGTGGCGTTACAAACAAAAAACATACCAACATGAAAGAAATGATTTGGTAAGACAATACAATGCTCTATTGCAAAGCAGAATAAACCAAGTGATTGAGCAGACAAAGCAAACCTGGAAGGAATGTTTAGCTTGGGCTTTGCTATTCAGTTGCAGGAAGCCTGCATACTTAGAGCACATTTCCCCACAGGCAGTGTTCCCCCACACATCAGAGAAAGATCCAGTGTATACACAGCCTTACGTTGTAACTGTACTGAAACTTGGACAGGACACTGTGTAAATTTCATGTGAAATGTTCCTCTTTTGCAAAGTTAAATTGGATCACATTTAAAATGACCTTGTTACTCTGAGCCTTATTTTTATAGCAATTGCTTGCATTGCCAGTGCACAGAATTTGTATTTTTACTGCAATTTTCGTTTTAGGACAAGTAGGTTAAGATAGAATTTGTTTACAAGAGATCAGCAAATCCTTGCCAGTCTCATTGTCTCTGATTGATGTTATCTAGTTATGTTATCACTTGCTGGTACATTTCTTGTATAAGGATTTTAGTTTAACTAAGTTAATGTTATACAGTGCTGCTTTTCAGTTCCTCTAGACTCGAAGGATTGATTCATTTAATGGAGTTCTTTCCTCTGTTTATTTTCTCTTGAGAAACGCTGTTCTGCATACACTAGCCCTTCCTCTCACTCTGTCTTTCTATTGTTAACTCTTTGTTGCCACTCAGGGGGGGGGGGGGGGAGAACTTTTGAAAAGAAAAAACTGGACTTAGTACTGCAGTTTCTCTCCCTAATTTCTGTATCTGTTATATCTCTGATACATTTCTTTATCACAACACATTCTTCATACCTTTCTTTCCTGAATTATCTGTCCAAACTGTGCATTGCAGCTTTCAAAGGGGGGCATGAGACAGATCAGATCTCCTGCCGCAACACCACCTCAGAACCAGTGATCTTCAAACAGTATGGGTTGATATTGCAAATGGGATACAGAGAGGTCACACGAACACCCAAGTTTTGAATTTCAAAAATACGGACTTTGTCGAAATGGGGATGTACTTGTAGGTAGAACTAGAAGACTAAGAGAAAATGAGAGAGATGGAACAACAGTGGGCCAAACTACAAGGAGCTATTACAAAGACCACAAATCTGTTAGAAAAGTAAATAAAAGTAAGAGAAATAAGAAACTGATCTGGTTCTTAAAGGAGGTAGCTGACATAAAGGATCCCAAAAAGAGGAACACAGGAAAGAATATCTGTTGACACTGAAGGAGACAAAGAAATCAAGAAAGCAAAAAGTCAGGCAGAAGACAGGATCACCGGTAAAGTGAGGTGCCAAAACATTTTTCAGGTATATCAGAGAAAGAAGGAAGGTCTGTGATGGTATTGTGAAATTGAATTTGTGGAGAAAAAGACAAAGAAATGGTTGAAATATTAAACAAATACTTCATATCGGTGTTTCACTATAGAAGACCCTGGAGAAGGACCGTTGCTAGTTGACAAGACTGTGGACGGGGATGGAGTAGACGAAACTCCATTTACAGAAGAGAATATATGAGAAGAGCTAGGAAAACTGAAAGTGGACAAGGCCATGGGGCCAGATAAGGTAAATCCCAGGATACTGAGGGAGCTCAAAGACTGAAGGACCTGAAAGTCCACTGAAGGACCTGTTCAATAGATCCCTGGAAATGGGAGTGGTGCTGCAAGATTAGAGAAAAGCAGTAGTAGGACCACTTCACAAGAGTGGAAGCAGAGAGGAGGCTGGAAACTTCAGGCTGGTTAGCTTCACCTTGGTGGTGGGAAAAATAATGGAGACGTTTCTGAAGGAAAAGATTGTAACTAACTACAATGCAGTAGGTTGCTTGACCCAAGGCAGCATGGATTCTTCAGGGGAAGGTCCTGTCAGACAAACCTGATTGATTTTTTTGATTGGGTGACCAGAGAATTGGATCAGGGAAGAGCACTTGATATGATTTGCTTGAATTTTAGTAAAGCTCTTGATACGGTTCCACATAGGAGACTTGTCAACAAAATGAGAAGCTTGGGAATGGGTTCCAAGGAGGTAGCATGGATTGCAAACTGGTTGACTGACAGGAAACAGTGTGTAATGATAAATGGAACCTACTCTGAAGAAAAAACGGTGTTAATTGGAGTGCCACAGGGATCAGTTTTGGGACTGGTTCTTTTCAATATATTTGTGAGCAACCTGGCGGAAGGGTTAGAAGTTAAAGTTTGTCTGTTTGCAGATAATACTAAGAAATGAAACAGAGTGGACATGCATGAAGGAAAAGTGAGAATGAAAAGTGATTTAAGAAAGCTTGAAGAGTGGTCAAAGATTTGGCAGCTGGGATTCAATGCCAAGAGTGCTGGGTCATGTATCTGGGGTACAGCAATCCAAAAGACCTTTATGTGATGGGCGGTGAAAGACTAATGCACACAGACTGGGAAAGAGACCTTGGTGTGATAGTGTCTGATGATCTAAATATGGCAAAGCAATGTGACAAAGCGATAGCTAAAGGCAGAATGCTGGGCTACACAGAGAGAGGAATAACCAGTAAGAAAAAAGAGGTGATAATGCCCTTGTGAGGCCTCATCTAGAGTACTGTGTTCAGTACTGGTAACCATATCTCAAAAAAGATAGACAGGATAGAGGTGGTCCGAAGCAGAACAACCAAAGTGGTAAGGGGTCAGCATTGGAAAGCTTATATGAAGAGGCTGAAGGACCTTGATATGTATACCCTGGAAGAGAGGAAGTGCAGGGGAGATATGATATAGACCTTCAGATACCTGACAGGATTTAATGATGCACAATCGTCAAACTTTTTCCGTTGGAAAGAAATCAATAGAACTAGGGGTCATAAAATGAATCTCCAGGGAGGACGACTCATAACCAATGTCAAAAAATATTTCTTCATGGAGAGGGTGGTGAATGCCTGAAATGCCCTTCTGGGAGAGTTTGTGAAGCTGAAAACAGTGAAGGAATTCAAAGGGGCATGAGATAAACACTGTGGCTCCTTAAAGGCTGGAGGATGGAAATAAAGAAAAGAGTGCATAGGGGTAACTGGGGGTAAATTGCTAGTCTGTCAATTGCTTCCCTTAACATAAGCCTGGATATTGTTAATGCAACTCCATCATTGCTCTCTGCTTCAACGAAAGTGAGAAAAGGGGAATTGGATTTGGAGAGCAACCAACAAGGGACCCGACTTTTATGGTTTGAGGAACAAATAAACATGGGTGTATCACTAAGCCTGATACTTTTGATGCAACTCCAACATTATTCTCTGTTTCCATGGCAATGGTTAAGGGAAATTGGATTCAAACAGCATTCAAGGGCCCTGACGTTTATGATCTAGTATACTTATAAGCATGGAGATAACCTGCACAGAGTAGCAGTTACTGGCATAAGCATAAGCTTGCTGAGTAGACTGGGTGGATCATTTGGTCCTTTTCTGCTGTCATTTCTGTTTCTATGATATATTTAGTAGCCACCCTCTGGACTGACTCCATCCAGTTTATATCCTTTTGAAGGTGCAATCTCCAGTATTGTACACAGTATTCCAAATGAAGTTTCACCAGGGACCTGTAAAGAGCAATATCACCTCCCTTTTTCTACTGACCATATTTCCATATGAAGCTAAGCATCTTTCTGGCTTTTGCTTTTGCTTTATCCACCAGTTTGGTCTCCTTAAGATCATCAGATACATGTTGCAGATTTTGGTATCACTGGCAAAAAGACAAACCTTTCCTGAAAATCTTTCCTCTAGGTCACTTATGAAAATGTTAAAGAGAACCAGTCCAAGGACCAATCCTTGTGGCACTCTGCTAGTAGCATCCTACTCCTCAGAATAAACTCCATTTACCATACTCTTTATTGCCTCCCACTCAGCCAGTTTTCTAACCCAGTCAGTCACTCTATGGCCCATATGAAGAAATTCAATTTATGTATGCTGCCTATGAAAAACTGTGTGAAAGGTCTTACTAAAATCCAAGTACACTACATCTAGGACTCTCTCTTGATCCAACTCTTTGATCATCCAACCAAAAAAATTAATCAGATTCATCTGACAAGATTTACCTTTGGTAGAACCATGCTGCCTTGGATCTTGCAATCCTTTGGATTCCTGAAACTGCCCTATCCACTTTTTAGCAGTGATTCCATTATTTTGCTCACATAGAGGTCAGACTAGCTGGCCTGTAGTTCCCAGCCTCCTCCTATTTTTATGAATAGGAACCACATCCACCCCTCTCGAGTCCTCTACAACTACTCTCAGTTCTAAAGAAACATTGAAAACATCAGCCAGCTGAGATGCAGGACTTCTCTATGTTCCCTTAATACCCTCAGATGTATCCCATCCAATCCATCACCTTATCAATTGTTTTAGTAGCTCCTCGTGAACACATTTCTCTGAAAATTGATTGAGGTTTACCATGCTTCCAATCTTTTTGTGCTCATTTTATATGGTTCTTCTTCTGAGTTTTCACAGTGAACACTGAGCAGAAATATTTGTAAAGCAATTTTGCTTTTTCTTCATCATCTTCTGCATTTTCTTCTCCTTCACCTGAGTCTCACTATGCCACTTTTGTGCTTCCTTCTGTCACTAACTTTTTTTTTAAGTCTTGTCCCTCCATTTTACCGTATTTGCTATTTTTTCTTCCAATCTGAATTTTTGCATTCCTGACTACTTTCCCAGGTTCTCTTAGCTTTTCAGCTATTGTCTCCTTTATTCCTCTTTCTGTGATCCTTTGAAGTTTATGAACGCTAATCATTTCTTCCTTTTATTTCCAGCTACTTCTTTAGAAAACCATAGCAGCTTCCCTTTCCTTTATCTATTTTCCTAACAAAAAGGTTAATTTCCCTCATATCTCCTTTTAGTTTTGCCCTTTGCTCTCTACGTCCCCTAGATTTTCCCATCAAGACAACAATTCCTTGAGGTACTCCCCCATTTAACAAAGTTAGTTTTCCTGAAGTCCAGAACCCTCATCTTTGAATGACGCTTCATCTCCTGAACTCTGATACTATTGGGTAATCACTGGATTCAGTATTCATTCACTACAACATCAGAGATACTGTCCCTGGAGGAAATGATGTCATTAGCTTGGATGGCAACTTAATTTTGGGCCCCTGACCCCTCAGAAGAAAATTCTTCTTCTACGGCAGCCATCCGCAGATAAGTGCTATTATTTTTAACATTGACCAGTGGCAAATCTATGGGAAATAACTGCCAGAAAGAAATATGTGGACTTTAGGCAATTCTCTTATAGTAAGTCAGGAAGAGATGCAATGGAGGGGCCTAGCTTGGCAGAGAGCGATGGCCACTGTTCACCAGAATTAGGTCCTGAGCAGGAAAACCCTAAAATTGCCTTGGTGGGTGGTGTTATTCTTACAAGAGTTGAGATTAGGGAATGGTTTTGCAATCTTCACAAAGACATGAAGACCAATAAACAAGAAATATTGGAGATGATAGCCAACTTCCAAGAGGATATAATGGACTTGGGCAGAGGGTGAAAGAGAGTGATACACGTTTGGATACACACGCAGAACCCTCACACATCTGGAAAGCCAATATAAAGATCTACAGACTAAACAAGTGACATTACAGGATAAAATTAAGGACATGGAAAACTAGGCTTGATGATGCAATTTATAGTTTAGGGGAGTGCCAGAGACTCCCAAATATGGTAGCTGTTAGTTGGCAGTAATCATTTAAAAATTTATTTATTTATTTAAAATCTTTTCTATACCGTCGTTGAGCGGGTGCCATCACAACGGTTCACAATAAGGCACAAAAATCATCATCTGCCAAACCATATTGAGAGTATGAGATGGGGCTGAATGAGAACCGAAGCCCACTATTGTCTTGGACCATGCACATCATGCTTTGGGTCAGGGATCAATAATAAGGCATGGTATATAATTGTCTACCTCTATAACTATGTGCTTAAGAGAAAATGTATACTGCGGTAAAAAAGCAAAATGATTGGCAATGAGAGGGCAATACCATTGATTTATTTGCTGATTTATCCCCCGGAACTCTGTGTAAAGGGCAGGAGATGAAGGAGGTCACTGCTGAGCTTCAGAAGGATAATATCCTCTACCACTGGCTTTATCCATCAACAGCATGTCCTCCAGAGTAAAGATCTTGGCTGAAGCTGAGTCATCCCTACAAGCAGCAGGGTTTCCATTTCCTAGGTCTCAAAAGCAGCCCCATTTGATGGCAATGATCCAGAATGGGTATCCCCAATGGCAATGATTCCGTAAAGGGGATAAATGTCTGCGCAGGCAGACAGATGGCTCTACTTCATCTAAAAATACTATTCATTGATATATTTTAGCTGCATACTTGCTAAGGGAGGAATGAAGAAAAGATGATTTATATTCAAACAACAACCAACAAGGACTGAATTGCACAGGCTAGGTAAACAGAGTGAGAGTAGCTTGCTTATTGTGGCGGTTACTACCCCGAATCAATTAAGCTTAATACTTCACTTGGAATGCATATCCAGTGCAGCTCACTGCTTCAACGGTAGGGGGAATGAATAAAAGATGATTTATATTCAGACAACAACCAACAAGGACTGACTTGCACAGGTTGGGTAAACAAATAAGAGTGGGAGTAGCTTGCTTATTGCGGCAGTTACTACCCCTAACCAATTAAGTTGGATACTTTATTTTGATGAGGCTCCAGCACTTCTCTCTGCATCAATGGCAGGGAGAAGGAAATTGGAACCAAAATGTTACCAATAAGGGCCAAGAGTAACAGATAAGTATGATAAAAATAAGTGTGAAAGCGTGCTGGTTAGACTGAATGGGCCATTTGGTCTTCTTCTGCCATCATTTCTATGTTTCTTTGTTTAAGGCCACTCAGTTTGGTTCTTAAGCAGATGGTTTCTGGTTATACTGATGCAAGGGTTTCACTGTAATGTTAACAGGACCATGTGGGCCCTGAAATTTTGTTTGCAGAGCATTTTGTGCTTAGAACAGTTCTTGATTAAGATTGTTTAGAAACCATGTTATAGTAACATTCACATGAATGCTCAGATGTGAAGTTGAGGGATATCCGAGCAGATGCTCACACCTCCCATTAGAGAAGATGATCTGCAAGGAAGGGGAGGCAGTTCGTATTTTGAGAGTGGAGTTATGGGGGATTGGTGGGGAGGAGGGAGCGGGGGGGGATTGGGGAAAGAGGACTCTAGTTGTGGTGGGATTAGCAGTACGGAGAGGTGGGAGGAGGGATAAACTAGCTTGGTCAAGGTCTGAGATGGGGTATTGGAGACTCTTTCAAGATTATAATTTTTTCTTTCAATATGAAAGGCTTAATTTGAATAGGAAATACTAGTTACTATATAGGGAGATTAAGCAAGTGCAGGTGTTAATAGTGATGCTTCAAAAGACCTATTTGAAAGGTATTATGAATATCTGATAAGTTTTAAAGAGTTCCCCCATAGGTTTTTTTGCTGCCTGTTCTAAACAAAGGAAGTATATGGGGGGTGGGGGGAATGGAGGGTCCTCTTTGCCAAAAATTTTCTTTTTGAATTTAGAATGAGTTACTGTGACCCAGAAAGGCAATATATTATAATACAATTTAGGGTGGGAGGAGAAGTATACACGATGGTGAATATATATGCTCTGAAAAAAGAGCAAGGGAAATTCCTTGAATTGCTAAAGGCAATTTTGGATTCTAAGGTGAGATTTTAATCTCACTAGAGTCCCTGCTTTGGATAATTCTGGGGGGAATGGGATGATCCTAAAAATTCAGAGGAAGAAAATCAGTGCCTTGATGGATAGGTGGCACCTAATAGATATCTGGAGGATGTTATACCTCAGCTAGGGAATATACTGTCTTCTCTAAACTGCATGATTCATATTTTAGGATTGATTTTTTCCTTCTGGAAAAGCCCTTGGTCTGATCATGCTCCAGTTTGGATTTTTAGCAATCAAGACAGAGGGAGAAAGTTTTAGAGACTAAATGATATTTGTTAGAGGATGATGAATATTGCATGTGATTGATGGGAGAAATAAAAACATATTTTAGAATTAATGACAAAACAGGAGCATCCCTTGTGGTGCTTTGGGACTGTTTAAAAGTGGTGGTTAGAGGAGATTGATCTCCAGAGCCTCTGATAAAAAAGAGAGAGAAGGAAAGAGTTAGAATGACATTGACCCAAAGGATAGCCAGTTTGGAACACTAAAATAAACAGAATTTGTCTCTTCGGCAACTCACTATAACAAGAGACAAACTTAAATCCCTAGATCCGGATACTATTGCCCATCACTTGGAATTAGTCCAACAATAATTCTTCGAATGGGTAATAAAGCTAATAAACTGCTTGCACGGAAATGGAAAATGATAGCACACAGAATCAGGTGGTTAAAATTAAGGGGAAAACAAGAGAGATTTTGTCTATAAACATGGATATTAGGAATCAATTCCTTCAATTCTATGAAGAACTATATAGGGTTGATGGGACAATTAAGGAGAGTGAGATAGAGGGGTATTTGGGTGGGGTCGACTTACCTGCCCTTCCTTTGGAGCACCAGGAGTTGATTGAAAAAGCTATTACAGAATCAGAAGTTTTACTGGTTATTACAAATCTTAAAGCTAGTAAAGCCCCAGGGCTTGACTAGATTCACTGCTTGATTTTATAAAATGTTTGCTCCTATATAGTAGTCTACTGACTTATCTGTATAATTATTAGTGGAGTGAAGGTGGTCTATTGCCGGGGGCCAACTTAGCAGGTATATCTATGACAGCTAAGGTGGACAGGAATCGTTCAGCTTGTGAATCGTTTAGACCGATATCGCTCCTTAATATTGATCTCAAAATCTTGGCCAAAGTGCTGGCCAAGAGAGTCAATGGAGTGATTGCTGCATTGATTTATTCTGATCAAGTGGGATTTATCCTGGGCTTCAATGTCAGCTGATAATGTCAGCAAATGTTTGTACATTATTTGATGGGTTGAGAGGAAATTCCTGCTTTACTTCTAACAGTAAATGCTGAGAAAGTGATATGGTACACAGCCATTTTTGTTTAAAACTGACAAAGATGAACTTTGGGGTGCTTTCATTAATTGGATTCAGAAATTATATGATCAACCTAGAGCATGCATTAAGGTGAATGGGGGCTACACTAACAACTTTATTGTTTGCCATGAAATGCGTCAAGTTGCCTATTGCCATCCTTACATTTTGCAATTTTTCTGGAGCCTTTTGCAGTAAAGATTAGAAGTGACCTGTCAGTTAGAGGGGTTTGTATTGGGAGAGACAAATATAAATTATCCTTCTTTGCCGATGATATTCTGTTTACATTTGTGGACCCAGTTCTGTCCTTAGCAGGAGTTGTGACTGAAATGGGTAATTTAGCTAGGTCTCTGGTTTGGAGATAAATCTGAACAAAACTGAGATTTGAATATTTCTGTGCCACAGGTGCAATTGGCTGGGCTGGAAAAACACTTCTTTTTCAAATGGGCTAGGCATAAAATAAGATATGTAGGGGTCTAACTGTGTGCTTAGGCAGAAAAGCTTTTCCAGCTGAATTATACCCCATTGTTGAACAGTGTTTTCCAGGATCTAGAAAAGTGGGAGGGATATAATTTCTCCTGCTTAGGTAGGATTGCCACTGTGAAAATGAATATATTACCTCAAATTTGCTATCTGTTTCAAACTCTGCCAGTCAGAGTCTCAAATAATATGCTGTAGGGATGTGAATCGGGTGATCGATCGTCTTAACGATCGATTTTGGCTGGGGGGGGGAGGGAAATCTGATTGTCACGGTTTTTGTTTTTTTTAAATCGTAAAAAATCGTAAATCGGGGGAGGGCGGGAAAACCGGCACCCTAAAACCCACCCCGACCCCTTAAAATAAATCCCCCACCCTCCCGAAGCCCCCCAAAATGTTTTAAATTACCTGGGGTCCAGTGGGGGGGTCCCGGCGCGATCTCCCGCTTTCGGGCCACGGCTGCGTTAAAAGAAATGGCACCAGTGGCCCTTTGCCCTTACCATATGACAGGGCAAAGGTAGTGCTGGCGCCATTTTGGTTCCTGTCACCCGACGTCACGAGTGCAGGAGATCGCTCCCGGACCCCCGCTGGACCCCCGCTGGACTTTTGGCCAGCTTGGGGGGGCCTCCTGACCCCCACAAGACTTGCCAAAAGTCCAACGGGAGTCCGGGAGTGACCTCCTGCACGCGGGCCGTATTGCCAATATTCAAAATGGCGCCGGCGCTACTTTTGCCCTCACTGACACCCGATTACGATTTTTTGACGATAATCGGGGGAATGTTGTATTGTATCGCGGCTCTAACGATTTTTGATGATTTAAAATATATCTGACGATTGTTTTAAATCATCAAAAAACGATTCACATCCCTAATATGCTGTAACTGTGGCAGAAGTGAGTATTTGATTTTATTTCGTGACGTAGGCCCCCGAAGTTTGCAAGATCTTTGTTGCTTAGCAGGAGGCTTAGGGGTTCCGCATTTCTCTTGGTATTATGAAATCTCTTAACTGCATACAATTATAGATTGGCATTGGGTGGGTGAGGTGAAACATTTAGTGGAACTGGAGCAATCTTTGATCGGCCCATTGCCATTATAGGCATTTGTGAGGCAGCCCAGGAAGACTTAGAGAACAATTGCAGTTATGCGACCAGCTACTGAGAATACCCTGAAAATATGAACTCAGTGTAGGACCTGGATAGTGGGGTGGAAAGAGTATTTTTATAGCTCTGTGCTTTTCCACAGTTTGCATTTTCTACCAGGGTTACTTTGGCTCCTTTAGAAGGTGGAAAGAGCTGGGAATCCTACGAATGAAGCACATATGGGAAAATGGGGAAGTGATGAAATTTGATTCATTTGTTAGCAAATTTAACCTTACTATAAAGGACAGATTCTCCTTCTCACAGATCAGATACTGTGTGAGTCTCACAGAGATTAAAAGAGGCCTCCAGCACAGCATGACCTTTTTTGAATGTTTATTTCAAAATTATATGCCTTGTTGAATAAGAAACATACCCCTAGATTCATCAAAATGCTATAATATCGCATGCATAATGCCCGTGGTAAGAGAAAGGAGCGTGTTTAGGGTAATTTTTAGATCAACACGCGGTGACATAGAGCTTCACATAGGTAGTATTGCGTGGCACAGTTAAGTTTTCATACCCCGCAATACTTCTATTTTGCAGTTCACGAAATGCCCAGACAGGCTGAGAGAGAGAGAGAGAGAGCCTATTTATAAGGCCCTCATAGTATCACTGAAAACTCAGCTGGCACCAAATTAAAATGGAAGCACTGGCATGAAAGAGTTGTCCATGGTTTGGATAGGACAACTCTTACATTACAGTGACAGCTGAGTGTTTAGCGTCATTTTACATCTTTGACGTCAACTAATCTCCTGATTCATTTTCAAGATATATAAAAGTCTCTCTGTCTTCCTCCAGTTTCCCATTCTGTTTTCTGAGACCTGCACATCTGTTTCTACAAGGTGACATGGGTTTGCTTCAGATAAGTATATATCCTTTTATTCTGTATTGTTGGCAACTGCTTTATTCTTTCATTTGTTAATTTATATAGACAATAGTCACTGGGTTTTCAAATACTACACAGCCTCTGAAGAACCATTTTCCCATGAAACCACGGCCAATGTTGGGCTTTTTTAATTCTTTGTTTGGACTTGCTTTTTTTATGTGCTTAAAAAATACTTTAAAATATTTCCTTTGCAATTTGATATATAACACTAAGGTGATGAATGATAAGACCTGGTGGCCCGTGCTTTGCTTGGCACACCGACTGGTTTGCTAACACCTTATTTTTTAAATAGTTTGCTCTTTCAAAATTTATGTGATGGTAGATTGTAAAACCTACCACAATAGCATTTAGTTCTAATTTTTTTTTCTTTTTCTTATTGCTTTCTAGTTCTTTTAGTGACTTTTTTTGTTGTAATTGCACATATTCCTTATTTCCATCTGTTTATTAGAATAGGGTAATTCTAGTTATACTTTATTCTAATTAGTTAGTTGCTACAGTACAACAAGACGGTGTGACATATACCGAGGGTGACACAGTAGTTGTTGGAAGATTTTTTAGTTTGAGGGAGATAGCTTCTCTTTTTCGTTTATTAGAGATAGGTGGAGTCTGGAGTCCTGTGACAATAACATGGTCAAGAGTGGATAAGTTTCTGTCTTCACGATTAAGCCACTAAATCAAGCTATAGGTACACAGAATCACCGCACCCAAACATTGCTTACAAACTATGCTCACAAACTGCTCATCAGGTGAAATTTGAGCTAAGTGTAGACTTTCAGAGACAGTGAAAATCTGTGATCAGACAGCAAAGTTCATTAGAAAAAAGAAAAGAGATAGGATAGAAAAGAAAGGAAATTATACATAGAATAGAAGGACACACAAGAAAGTATGGTAAAAAAAAACAAACCAAAACAATATTTACCTTTAGAAAAGTCAGTCAGTCTTATTCTCTCAGGATATCTCTCTAAAGTAACTGACAGACAAGCAAGCACAAAGAATCAGTTCTTGAATTTTAAAGTACAATAATAAAAGTGCAGAGATAGTAAAAGAAAAGATATTTTAGAAAGTGTACTTATCTGATACTAGTCAGTATTTTAGAAAAGAAACCGGTTCCATAGTAATAATAGATCTGAAAGACAAAAGTACATAATATGTTTGGTACAAGATGCCAATGTTGATTGAAAGTTTTCTGAATGCTTTTGAGCCTCTTATATTGCATTGCTGAAATATTTAACCTGCCAAGTGATTTGTATGAGCTCATTGCTATTTATTTATTGATAATAAGAACGCTGTCATTATAAAGAATTGCCTACCTTTTGTGCCAGCTTGATTTCCTCTTGAATACAAGTTTTACTTTATAGAAGTTTCATTCTTTTCAATATTTAAACTGTTAATTTTACCTTGGGTCTTTAACATCTGGAGAGCTGTTTTAATTCAATAACAAATAAGTGGAATAAGCCATCGACCATCATTGTGACTGTGCAAGAAAATAGTTCCCTGCTCAGGTGATTTACACAAAGAACATTTGTCACTGCAGCAATCATTCTGAGAGTGGTTATTAAGAGGGATTAACTATAGCAACATAAGAAGTCAGATTATGATCATTTTATTTGCTGCTCTGCTGACCATTTCAGGGATGATCCCCAGACTACACACAAGTTCATAATTTTCAAAAAGATTCAGTTAGCATCATAAATTTCAAGATTATGAATCTCAAATATTTTTCAATGACAACAGATCTCCAGACTGAATGTGAGGGAGGGGGGGGGGGGGTTGTTGTTGTTTTAGGGCCATCTATTTTTAGATTGTTCTGCCACAAATCTTCCCTCCAGCACTTGCACAGTTTTTTGAAGCATTAAAGCTTTAAAGTAAATTTTTTTAGGGTTAAGATGAACAATTTACAACCTGTAACTGTTGCAATCCCCCCTGCTGCTGTGCTACAGGAGGTCTCTTACCTTCCTCTGGAGGCCGCTCTGAAGCCTGGGCCTCGCCTGTGTTCCATCCGGGACTTGCTCCAGGGCCTGAGAGGCCTAGCTGTGCCTGTGGCTTGCTTGCCAGCGTCTGGACTTCCTGTTTGGCGCGCCCTTCTCCTAGGGGCTGGCCCGCAGCTCTCCACTGACTTATAGGCCCAGCGGTGGGCGGTCCTGGCAAGCTCCTCTCAGGGAGTTGCCTTCTACCTCCAGTATTTAAGGACTTTCTGTTCACTTGCAAGGGGCCTGCGGATCAGGTCCTACAGTCGTCTGTAACCGTGCTGATCCATGTCTTCCGTGATCTCATTTGCTTGATGGATCCCTGTCCAGTGTCTCTGCCTAGATGTTTGTTCCTGTGCCTCCCAGCCGTAAGGACTTCGGATGTGAGTATCCCAGCATCGGAGTTCCTGTTCGCCTGGAGTTTCCCTGCACCCTCCTTCTCAGCGTGGTCCGCGACCAGCCTTCCTGGGCTGTGTAGGGCGCGTCTGGGACAGGGTGGTCCGTGACTCAGTCCCACGGGTGGGCTGAGTAGGGCGCCCTGATGGACAGTGCAATGTTCCCGTCCAGCCTTGTCTACAGTGTCTGCTTCAGCCCTTGCCCGGATGTCTTCCTGTCTCTGCCTTGACCTACGTCCTCGTCTGGTTCCTGAGCCTTCTGTCCTGTTGGGCCCTGGAGTGGCCAACAGGAGGGATTCGTCCCATGGGCTCTTGAGCTTCTGCCAGCTGAGGGGGCTTCGGATGTGAGTATCCCAGCATCGGAGTTCCTGCTCGCCTGGATCCTTCCTGTGTCTCGCTTCAGCCCTTGTCCTGATGTCTCCGTCTTGCTTCAGCCTGCTTCTGCCCCGTCTGATGTCTTCTGTTTAAGGACTCTGTCTGCCCTCGCCTCTGTCCGGCCTGCTGCCCATTGCCGTTCCCTGCGGCAGGTCCGAAAGGGCCGGGAACAGTCGGAGGACCGTTCATTAGTCAACTTCCCCGTGTTGGCTACCATGGACATGCAGGTCCGGCTGAGGGTCGGACTCCCTGCTTCTGTTCCTGCCTGCCTGCCTCACCATGCCTGCTCAGCTCACCTCCCACGGTGTGGCTTGGGGCTCCTCCTTGAGTCCTGCCGTGGCCCAAGGGCTCACCACCACCCGCTTACGACGACCGCGCCCGCGCGCGCTCGTAACAGTAACTATTAATTCTTCCATCCACATCCATATTGTAGAGGAATCAAATGGCCTTTACATATATTTGTTAATAGCAAAAGATCATTGAATTAAACTAAGGCAGTGCCACAGCATTTTACCTTCTTTTAATATGTATTAATTACTCTGTCTCTGATTGTGAACTGATTACAGGAGAGCTCAGACAACATGACTGAAACGTATAAGTCCTGAAATTTAGCAAGCACCTTTATATAGCTTTGATTGTAAAAGTTAAGTTAAAGGAATGTGACAAACAAAAATAAGTTACTACATATAAGCCATGCACAGTTACATGCCACTTAGGCCTGGATTTTCTAAAATCGCAGGCCTTAGTGAAACGCGTGGTACTGGGAGGCGGGGCGGCGAAGCAGGGGCAGGCCTTCGAAAGCCGGCAGCGACCGCACCACCGCTGTGCGATCGCTGCTGGCTTTCGCAAACCAATAGCGCCACCGTGAAAGGTGGTGCTATTGGGCACAGTACTGGCAGCGATAAGGGTCCTTACCTTTTCGCCATCAGCAATGTCTTCGCTGCGTCCTCCCCAGTGCCGCCCCCGACTCCTCTCCTTCCAGTGCCAACTCCACCCCGATCTAGCTATCACGTGCAAAAGCTATAGAAAATGACCCCCTTAAGTGGAACAAGACATTTTTAAGACTTCAAATGTAATGTTTACATTGCTATGAAAGGGAATAATATGCATACCATTCTGTAACTGTTTGAATTCTGGAAATGCAGGGTCATGTTGTCCATTAGTGCAGTACTGCCATTATCTTTTCCAGACTGCTGATTGTTGCAATAAACATTCACTCTATTCTAATGCTGGATGAGATGCTATGTATAAGTTTGAAATTCAGTTTCAGATTAGAAAGCACCAGAAATGTTTGCTGTTAAATAGCATGTTTGTTAATAAACACATTCATCAACAATCAAATATTTACTGATGAATGCCTTTATCAGCAAAAATTGACATGCTGTCATCAATAGCATAACTAATATTACCATGATCAAAAACTTCATGTCCCTTTACTTATATACTTACTTTCTTCAGTTTCATGTGCCATCTTCTCTTGCTAACCAAAAAATAGTTTAAAAACAAATACACACTATATCAGAATACAATGGAGGTAATTTTCAAAGAGTTACGCTGAGGTTTGCATACATAATTAGCATACACACAGCAAGGGCCTGATTTTCAAAAGCATTTACACCCTTAAAAATGGGGTTTTCACATGTAAGTTCACTTTAGCCATGTAAATGGGCTTTTGAAAATTGCTACAATATGCCATTGAATTCTCCATAGGATTTACTTGTATAAGTGACTTTTGAAAATTGTTATGATAGTATGTTACATTTAAGTATATAACACCTTTGAAAATTTACCTGATAGATAGTAACTTTAAATCAAGCATGTGGACAAGCACACATATGCAGGAATTTTAAATCATACACGCGATATTTAAAATACACCCTTCAGATGTATGTGTGCTCCTAATTTTAAGAGGTTACATGAGCAAGCGTAGTCCACATATCTTCCTTAGGACTTTGACGGATTTAACATACGCAGGTAAGTGGATTTTAAAACATACTCGCATGAAGGGCGTTCCCAGTTTTACCAATTAATCCACCAATTTGCTCACTCTATCTGGTTCCTCAGCCTGCACTCCCCCCAGTTTACCCAGACACCTCACCCAGTCATTTTGGGCCTAAAAAGAGATTTATGCAGACTCACACTTGATCGAGATCAGAAGTAAATATGCACAACTGCCAGATTTATTTATTTATTTAACACTTTTGTATACCGACTTTTGTTTGCACAAACATCGGTTCACATTGAAACAATCAGAAGAATGAAAGGAAGTTACATTTTAACAAATTGAACGACATTAGCAAAGGAAGTTACATTTTAACAATTTGAAAAACTATATGCTAGGGGGTTACATTTTAACAATTTGAGCAACAGTAGGATAGGAACTAGATGTAGAGGGAGATTAGAGTCAAGAAGTCAATAAGAACATGTAACTATAATTTTATAACTGAGTAGAAAAGCGCATTAAAGAAGGAAGCAGCAAATTTGAATAAGGGTTTGTGAAAGGGAAAAAAATACTTGTGAATATTTGTAGAAGTGTGTGTGAGGGTCATTGGTAGGCTTGTTTGAAAACCCAGGTTTTTAATTTCTTTTTGAAGCTTTGAGTATTTGGTTCAAGTCTTAGGTTGAGGGGCATTAACTTCCAGATGGCAGGGACAGCAAGGGATAGTGCACGTTTACGAGTTGAGGATCAGTGTGTGAGTTTGGGAGAGGTTATTGGTAATGTGCAGTTATTGACGGATCTTGTGGGTCTTTCAGTGGAGTTGGAAATGGATGGGGGTGTTGAGCCAGTTTATTTTTTGGTTGTATAGAGTCTTGTGAATTAGGGTAAGACTCTTGAATCGTATTATCAGGTGTATAGGTAGCCAGTGGAAGTTTTTTAGAATAGGGGTGATGTGATCAATTCTTCTAGTGTTTGTAAGGATTCTAGCTGTGGCATTTTGTAATATTTGGAGGGGTTTTAGTGATGTTGCTGGGAGTCCTAAGGGTAAGGAGTTACAGTAGTCTATTTTGGATAGGATGATTGCCTGGAGGACTGTTCTGGATTCATTGTGATGAAGAAGGGGGCCTTAGTTTTTTAGAATGTGAAGTTTGTAAAAGCATTCCTTCATTATTGAGTTAATTAATTTTTTTAGGTTCAATTCATTGTCAAGTGTGACGCCTAGATTTCTTACATCGCTAGGAAAAGGTGGGTAGGCTTGATTGAGGGAGAGTTCAGTCAGGGTTTTGTCATTTGATTTGTGGTTTATTATCAGGAGTTCAGTTTTGGTGGTGTTTAGTGCTAGGTTCATTTGCGTATTTGGTTGATAGATATGAGATAGTTGTCCCAGAGTAGGAGAGATTTGGAGATGGATTCGGAGATGGAGATGAGGATTTGGACGTCTGCGTAAATGAAGAATGTGAGTCCTAGGTCAGTTAGTAGCTTGCATAAGGGGATCATGTATATTGAAGAGAGTGAATGAAAGGGAAGAGCCTTGTGGGATGCCTTGAGTTAGTGAGATGGGTTCTGATTGATTGTTGCCAATTTTTACTTTATAATGTCTGTTTTCCAGATATGATATGAACCATTGAAGTGCAATGCCAGATAGACAATTTCAATTAGTCTGTCAATAAGGATTTTGTGACTAATGGTGTGGAAGGCCACTGAGATATCTAGCATTGCTAGAATGAAGGACTGTCCTTTGTCTAGTCCTCTGAGGACAGTGTCAGTGAGGGAGATTAGTAGTGTCTCAGTGCTGAAGAACTTGCAGAAACCAAATTGTGAGGGGTGTAGAACATTGTGTTTCTCAAGTTGTTCAGTTAGTTGCTTGTAAACAACTCTTTCCAGGATTTTGGCAAGGAAAGGGAGGATGGATATGAGTCTGAAGTTGCTTAGTTCGGAGGAGTTCAGTTGGGGTTTTTTTAAGATGATTTTGACTAATGCTCCTTTTATGTCAGTTGGTATATGTCCCTGAGTTAGGGATGTTGATGATGTCTGCGATGGGTTTGGCTATTATGTTTGGGATGGATTTTAGTGATTTTGCTGGGATTGCGTCGGCAGGGGTGTTATGACTCGGGAGGTGGACCCTTGATCCGACGTAGTATGTCAATGTCCTATCGTCGGAAGGCGAGGCCAACTCAAAAGATCTCGAGAGATGGAAGGGGGTAATCTGGATGCAGGCGCCTCCTGCAGGTCATGTGGTCCAGATAGCTGGTGCCTCCAGCAGGTCATGTGATCCAGGTAGCTGGCACCTCCAGCAGGTTGTGCGATCCAAAGGCTGAGCTGGCGCCTCCAGCAGGTCGATTTGGGTAGTCAAGAATAGTCCAGGAGTCAAGAACCAAAGGATACTCCGCAGCCAGTCCAGGGATCAGGAACAAAAGGATACTCTGCAGCCAGTCCAAGAATCAGATACCAGGGAAGAACAGCAGCCAGTCTGGGATTCAGGCACGGGAGGTCAATCACAGGCACAGAACTCAGGCACAAACCACAGGAGCCAAGAAGCCAAGGCAAGGTCTGAAGGTACAGGCCTTGCCTTAATAGTCCCTCGAAGATGGAGCCCACAGGAAAGAGCCCAACCCATATCCTGTAATGGCTTTTATAACTCCAGGCTACTGCCATGCACACAGCCCTAGGGGAACCCAGGGGGTGGAGCCAGCCACGCAAGGAGGACGCCGCAGCCATGCTGGTTGGGCAGCAGACACTGTTGCAGGAAGAGCCCGCTGGTGCCGAGCCTCAACGTTGGCGGGTTGGCCCACCGTGCTGGTGAGTGACTGGCCCCGGTCACGGCTTGCCACGGCTGGCGGCCATAACAGTACCCCCTCCTTTAGGCCTCCCCCTAGAAGGCTTGGGTTTCCCCTGGGTGAATGATGTGGAAGTTCTTGAGAAGATTTATCTAGGATGTTAGTAGCAGGTTCCCAAGAATTCTACTCTGGCCCAAATCCTTCCCAAACTAGAAGATACTCCCATTGACGACCTCATCTCCGGACATCGAGAACTTCCCGGACTTGATAAGTCGTGTCTTCCTCAACCCTCAGTTGTGGAGAAACAGGAACCTTCCGAGAGGGCCAATTGAGGAGCAAGGGCTTCAACAAAGACACGAGAAAGGCATTGTGGATACGTAGTGTGGTGGGCAGGCGTAGTTGATAGGTCACATGACCTATTTGTTTAGACACAGGAAAAGGACCAATGTAACGGGGGGCCAATCTCATCAATGGAACCTTCAAACAGATATGTCTGGTGCTGAGCCACACCTTTTCTCCTGGACAAAATCATGGTGCTAGTCTCTGATGTTGATCAGCAAATTTCTTTGCACTTTGTGCAGCCTTCTGTAGCATCTGTTGGGTATGTATCCAAAGTTGCTTTAACTGTGTAGCAGTAAGCTGGGCCGCCGGAGAGGAGACAGACAGAGGTGGCGGCACCGGTGGTGTAGGTTGTTGACCGGAAACAATTTGAAATGGAGACTTCAGTCGAGGAAATGGAGTCTTCAGTCGAGGTACAGGTGTGAAAATTATGAGAAAATTCTGCCCAGGGCAGCAATGCCGCCCAATCATCCTGTCGAGCATTAACATAGGAGCGTAAGAATTGTTTTAGAGTATGATTAGTCCATTCTTCCTGCCCGTTGGCTTGAGGATGAAAGGCGTGGTGAAGTCTAGCACAATGTGAAACTTGGCACAGAGGCTCCGCCAGTATCGGGCTGTGAATTGTGATCCATGGTCAGAGGTGATGTGCTGGGTTATTCCATGAAGATGAAAAACATGTAGCATAAATAACTGAGCCAGACGGGGAGCAGAGGGGAGGGTGGGTAGTGGTATAAAGTGGGCCATCTTGGAAAATCGATCATCAACCACTACCCAAATTACAGTATGCCCTTCTGAAGCTGAAAGATCGACAATGAAGTCGGTGGAGATGTGAGTCCATGGTCTTGTTGGTGCCGGAAGTGGTTGTAACTGTCCCCAAGGTCTCCCCGCAGGATTCTTATGCTGCGCACAAACAGGACAGGAGTCTACGTATGCGCGAATGTCCTTGTGCATCTCAGGCCACCAATAATATTGTTGAAGAAGATCCAGCATTCGTCTATGTCCTTGGTGCCCAGCCAACTGGGAATCATGTCCCCATTTCAGTACCTTATTGCGGAGCCTCCTAGGTACCACTGTTTTACCGACTGGGACCGTAAAAGATGCCGAGAGAATGATGCGGGCTGGATCAATAATATTCTGTATAGGCTCCTCCACATCTTCACTAACAAAAGACCGAGACAATGCATCAGCTTTGACATTCTTGCTTGCTGGTCGATATCTTAGTTTGAAATCAAAACGTGTAAAGAATAGTGCCCAACGGGCCTGGTGTGGGTTCAGGCATTGAGCTTGCTGTAGGTATATTATGTTTTTATGGTCCATAAAAACTGTAATACGGTGTTGAGCCCCTTCTAGCCACTGTCGCCATTCCTCAAAGGCAAGCTTAATGGCTAACAATTCTTTGTTGCCAATGGAATAGTTGCGTTCAGCAGGTGAAAAATTTCCTTGAAAAATAGGGGCATGGATGAGACGTTCCTCCTACATCATTCTGGCTCAGCACTGCTCCAACTCCCTCAGTGGACGCATCAACCTCCACTGTAAATGGGCATCTAGGATCAGGGTGGCGAAGGCAAGGTTGTTGTAGGAAGGCGTCTTTGAGGGCTTGGAATGCTTCTATCGTACTGCAGGCCAGGTTTTGATATTAGCTCCTTTTTGTGTGAGTGAGGTAGGTGGCGCAGCCAGTTTGGAAAAATTCTTGATGATGACATGAGTAGTAATTCGCAAATCCAAGAAACCGTTGGAGTGCATGTAGTCCGTTGGGTTGAGGCCACTCTTGTATGCATTTCACTTTGGTTGGGTCCATTTGGAAACCTTGTTTCGAGATAATATATCCCAAGAAAGGTAAGGATTCTGTTTCAAAAATGCATTTTTCTAGTTTGGCATTTAATCAGTGTTCCCTTAGTCGTTGCAAAACTTACATAACGTGTTGGCGATGCGTCTGTAAATCCTTGGAAAAAATCAAAATATCATCAAGATAAACCACCACACAGATATATAACAAGTCTCTAAAAATTTCATTAATAAAGTGTTGGAAAACAGCAGGAGCGTTAGTTAACCTGAATGGCATAACAAGGTATTCGTAATGTCCATCTCTAGTGTTAAAAGCAGTCTTCCACTCGTCGCCCTCCCGAATCAGGACCAAGTTATAAGCTCCTCATAGGTCTAGCTTGGAGAATACTCGGGCTCCTTGCAGGCGATCAAACAATTCCGCAATAAGAGGCAGGGGATATCGGTCCTTGATGGTGATAGCATTGAGTAATCCATGCAAGGGAGTAATGTCCCATCTTTTTTCCCAACAAAGAAAAAATCAGCCCCCGCAGGCGAGGTGGATCGTCAAACTCTTTCTGTAGATTGTCCTGGATGTATTGGGACATCGCCCGAGTCTCTGCGGCAGATAAGGGTAGACTCGCCCTCACGGTGGTGTGGATCCTGGAATTAGCTTGATAGTGCAGTCAAAATCTCATTGAGCAGGCAATGTGTCTGCGGCCTCCTTGGAGAATACATCCGCAAATTGTTTGTACTGAAAGGGTAAATCCTTCAGGACTGAGGTGCAAATGAAACCAGAAACAGGAGTCGTTCCTTTTAAGCAAGTCTCACGGCATTCAGGTCCCCAGCGAGTAAGTCGTAAAGAAGTCCAATCAAATTGTGGATTGTGGCGTTGCAACCAGGGAATGCCAAGAACCTCCGGGTGAATGGCTCTCCTGAGGACGTAAAAGGTGATTTGTTCTGTGTGGTCGGGTGCAATGTGGCAATCCAGAGATTCCGTGTGGTGAGTTATTCTTCCTGGTAAGGGTTCGCCGTGAATAGAAAAGATGATCAATGGCTTAGGGGAGAGACGGGTAGGAATTTGGAGTTTATCCATGATTTCTTGTAATATGAAGCCTCCTCCTGCTCCGGAGTCCACTAAAGCCAAAGTTGAAAATTCCTGTCCATCAATATGGAGGGTAACTGGTATGGTGAGTGGAGGAGCAGGAGATGTGAGGCCTAGGGTGATTCCCCCCATGGATCCTAGGCTTTGTAGTTTCCCGGACGGATAGGGCAGACGGCTATACGATGGCCGGAACCTCCACGGTATAAACAAAGGCCTGCCTTATGGCGTCTCTGCTGTTCTTCAGGTGATAAAGGACCTCGGCCTAATTGCATGGGTTCCTCTATCGTCCATTCATTGGTAGAGGACTCTCGAGGGGTCATGGCGGTGGAAGGCGGAACATGGGAAATAGCCGGGAGTCTCCTTGATCCTAGGCCCTCGCGAGCCCTTTCTTATAACCTTCGATCAATTCTGGTTGCTAGTTCGATGAGGGAATTTAAGGAGGATGGAAGTTCCCGAGTGGCCAGCTCATCCTTGATTCTGGCCGATAGTCCCTCCAGATATATGGTTCTCAGGACGCGTTCCTCCCACTGAAGTTCTGTAGCTAGGGTTTGGAACTCAATAGTGTAATCCGAGAGGGATCACCCTCATTGACGGAGGTGAAGGAGGTCGGAACCTGCGGCTGCTTGTTTCCTGGGTTCCTCAAAAACTGTCCGAAATAATTCCAGAAATTGTGGAAAGTCTTGCAATACCAGGTCCGAGAGCTGCCACAGCGGAGAAGCCCAAGCCAGCACTTTGCCTTCCAGTAGAGATAAGATATAGGTAGTCTTGGTTATATCATCCGGAAATAGTGGTGTTTGCAGACAGAAATGCATACTGCACTAGTCTAGAAATCCCAGACATGAGCGAGGATTCCTGGCGTATCGGGTTGGAGCTGGTAATGGAAGAACTGGCCGACTGTAGCCTGGTGTTGCTGGCAGAACTGGTACTGGCGGAGAGTTTGAGGTTGGAGTGCCAGAGTGAGTAGCAACTCTTGCTTCCAGCCGGGCATTGAGTCGCTCCATGGAGGCTGCCATGGATTCCAACATACTCTGCTGCTCCATTATCTTCTGAGCTAAGTCAAGAATTGCTCTTAGTGCCGAACCCTCTGCCGGGTCCATGGCCTTGGCTTACTGTTATGACTCGGGAGGTGGACCCTTGATCTAATGTAGTATGTCAATGTCCTATCTTCGGAAGGCGAGGCCAACTCAGAAGATCTCGAGAGATGGAAGGGGGTAATCTGGATGCAGGCGCCTCCAGCAGGTCGTGTGGTCCAGATAGCTGGCGCCTCCAGCAGGTCGTGTGATCCAGGTAGCTGGCGCTTCCAGCAGGTCGTGCGATTCATTGGCTGAGCTGGCGCCTCCAGCAGGTCGATTCGGGTAGTCAAGAATAGTCCAGGAGTCAAGAACCAAAGGATACTCCGCATCCAGTCCATGGATCAGGAACCAAAGGATACTCTGCAGCCAGTCCAGGGATCAAGAACTAAAGGATACTCCGCAGCCAGTCCAGGGATCAGGAACCAAAGGATAATCTGCAGCCAGTCCAAGGATCAGGAACCAAAGGATACTCCGCAGCAAGTCCAGGGATCAGGAACCAAAGGATACTCCGCAGCCAGTCCAAGAATCAGATACCAGGGAAGAACAGCAGCCAGTCCGGGAATCAGGCACGGCAGGTCTGAAGGTACAGGCCTTGCCTTAAATAGTCCCCCGAAGATGGAGCCCACAGGAAGGCGCCCAACCCATATCCTGTAATGGCTCCTATAACTCCAGGCTACTGCCGCGCGAGCAGCCCTAGGGGAACCCAGGGGGTGGAGCCAGCCACGCGAGGAGGATGCCGCAACCATGCTGGTTGGGCAGCAGACACTGCTGCAGGAAGAGCCCACCGACGCCGAGCCTCAACATTGGCGGGTTGGCCCACCGTGCCGGTGAGTGACTGGCCCCGGTTGCAGCTTGCCGCGGCCGGCGGCCATAACACAGGGGTGTGATGATGGGTTGATTTTTTTATGACTGATTCTATTTCAGAGGAGAAGATGGTCTTAAATTCTTCTAAAGTGGTGTCTGGGATATTGGGGAGGATAATTTTGTTTGGTATGGTCGGGGGGAATTTGGCCATATTGTTAATGATTTTGTCTTTGAATAAGAGGGCAAGATCATTGCATCTTGTTTTGGACTCATTCTCAGATATTAACGGTGTGGATATTTTCGTGAGGTCAGTAACATAGGAGAAAAGGGCTTTTGGGTTGTATTGTAAATCATGTATTTTTTTTGCATAGTAATCACATTTGGTTTTGAGGATTGCTGTTCTATAGGTATGTAGGGTGGTTCGGTATGTGGTTAGAAGGCTGAGGGTGTAAGAGTTCCGCCATTTTTTTGATTTTTCTGAGTTCGCATTTTAGACTTTTAGTTCAGTTGAGTACCATGTGTTTTTGTTATGGTGGGAGGGTTTTATGTCCTTGGTTAATAGGGGGCAGAATTGGTTGGCTATGTTGTTTGTGATGGTGATCCAGGTTGTGAGGGCAGATTCAGTGTCTGTTAAATCTAGGTTGTTTAGGGCTGGTGGGAGCGCTTCGATCAGGTCATCTGTTTTACAAGGTTTTCTGATTTGTATTTTGGTAGTGTTATTAGGAGTAGTTTAAGTTGGTGCGTTTATGGAGAAGTTTTCGTGAATTAGTGTGTGATCGGACCAAGGGACAGGGGTACATACGGGAGGTTCAGAGGAATGAATGTGCGAGTTTATGAAGATTAGGTCTAGGGAGTGTATGTATTTAAAATACATATTTACTTACGTAAATGCTGGATTTTCCCTAGGACGCCCCTAACATTCCCTGACTCCATCCGTTTTTCATATGTTGGATTGCTCACGTACACACCTATGAGCATAATTGAGTTGTTTTAAAATGCTAGTTGCTCACGCTCGTCCCAGATACTCACATATATGGATATTTTAATGTGAGCAACTCTTAAAATTCACCCCATAAGTAGCATTCACTTGCATATATTGTACTTTATACACCTCAAAGCACATGCATACTTGTAGTGTCGCATGTAAATTTTAACAGGTAAATAGGGGATGGGATGAATGGGGGGTAAAGGGCTGTTGTGTACAGAGCAAGAGAGAGACCTTGTTGTCAAGTAAATAAATAGTGGCTCTCATTCATGTTGGTTACTGTTTCAAGAGGAGCATCTACTGTGGCTGTGAGGAGAAGGGATAGGATAAAGGTGAAGGGGTAAGATGTTGCTGACAGGGTGTTGCTTTGCAGACACTACTTTATGGTGCTCACTTTTCCTCTACTGCATTCCCAGTCTCCCTCTACCTCTGGCACTTCAATTTCCACATCCTAGCCCACAACTTCTTCCCACTGAATTAGAGATTCGGACTGGGAGTGATACTCCTTTCATCCATTGGTCACAAATCATGGCTAGCATATAACTATCCGTCTGGGTGAAGGGACCTG